>NC_057402.1:61762710-61990403 GCF_019320065.1 Cervus canadensis | reverse complement strand
AAGATGGAGAAGCTCTATACAGTCAGTAAAAACAAGACCAGGAGCTGACTGTGACTGAGACCATGACTTCTTCTAGCAAAATTCAGGCTCAAATTGAAAAAAGTTGAGAAGACCACTGGGTTTCCCTGGTGGCTCAGACAGTAAAGAATCCACGTGCAATTTGGGAGACCTGGGTTCAATCCCGGGGTTGAGAAAATCCCCTGGAGGAGGGCATGGCAATACACTCCAGTATTTTTTTTTTTTTCACACTACAGATTTACATATATTTTATTTATTTATTTTTCTGTTTGGGAGATGTCTTTTTTTATTTTAATTGGATGCTAATTACTTTACAATATAGTGGTGGTTCTTGCCATACGTTCACATGAATCAGCCATGGGTGTATGTGTTCCCCATCCTGAACCTGCCTCCCACCTCCCTCCCCATCACATCCCTAAGGGTCATCCCAGTGCATCAGCCCTGAGCACCCTGCCTCGTGCATCGAACCTGGACTGGCAATCTGTTTCACATATGATAATATATATGTTTCAATACTATTCTCTCAAATCATCCCACCCTCGCCTTCTCCCACAGAGTCCAACAGTCTTTTCTTACTTCTGTGTCTCTTTTGCTGTCTTGCATATAGGGTCATCGTTACCATCTTTCTGAATTCCATATATATGCATTAATATACTGTATTGGTGTTTTTCTTTCTGACTTACTTCACTCTGTATAATAGGCTCCAGTTTCTACACTCATTAGAATGATTCAAATGCATTCTTTTTAATAGTGAGTTATTCCAATTGTGTAAATTACCACAACTTTCTTATCCATCGTCTGCAATGGATCATCTAGGTTTGTTCCAATGTCTGGTTTGTAACGTGCTGTGGATGAACTTGGGGTACGTGTCTCTTTTCAATTCTGGTTTCTCGTGTTGTATGCCATAGTGGACTGCTGGGTCATATGGCAGTTCTGTTTCCAGTTTTTTAAGGAATCTCCACACTGTTTTCCATAGTGGCTGTACTAGTTTGCATTCCCACCAACAGTGTAAGAGGGTTCCCTTTTCTCCACACCCTCTCCAGCATTTATTGCTTGTAGACTTTTGGATGGCAGCCATTCTGACTGGCGTGAAGTGGTACATCATTGTGGTTTTGATTTGCATTTCTCTGATAATGAGTGATGATGAGCATCTTTTCATGTGTTTGTTAGCATCTGTATGTCTTCTTTGGAGAAATGTCTGTTTAGTTCTTTGGCCATACTCAGATGACGCATTATAAATCTACTATGTGGGCAGGAATTCTTAAGAAGAAATGGAGTGCCTCTGGTATCAAAAGAGTCTGAAAGCAGTATTGGATGCAGTCTAAAATGACAAATGATCTCTGTTCGTTACTAAAGCAAACGTTCAATATCATGGTAATACAAGCTATTCCCAACAGTAGGAAGCTGAAGTTGAACAGTTCTATGAAGACTCAAGACTTTTAGACTAACAGGAAAAAGATGTCCTTTTCATTATAGGGGACTGGAATGCAAAAGTAGGAAGTCAAGAAACACCTGAGTAATTTGGACTTGGGAGTTGGGAATGAAAGCAGAGCAAGGCTATTAAGTTTTGCCAAGGATGCACTGGGTCATGAAAACCCTCTTTCCAACAACACAAGAGAAGCTCTAACAATGGCATACCAGATGGTCACCCCGAATCATTGATTATTGCCTTTTGCATGCCAAAGATGGAGAGCTCTATACAGTCAGCAAAAACCAGACTGGGAGCTGACTGGGGCTCAGATCGTGAACTCCTTATTGCCAAATTCAGACTTACATTGAAGAAAGTAGGGAAAACCACTAGATCATTCAGGTATGACCTAAATCAAATCCCTTATGATTACACAGTGAAAGTGAGAAATAGATTTAAGGGACTAGATCTGATAGACAGAGTGCTGGATGAACTATGGACGGAGGTTGGTGACATTGTACAGGAGACAGGGATCAAGACCATCCCCATGGAAAATAAATGCAAAAAGGCAAAATGGCTGTCTGAGGAGGCCTTACAAATAGCTGAGAAAAGAAGAGAAGCAAAAAGCAAAGGAGAAAAGGAAAGATAGGCCCATTTGAATGCAAAGTTCCAAAGAGTAGCAAGGAGAGATAAGAAAGCCTTCCTCAGCGATCAGTGTAAAGAAATAGAGGAAAACAACAGAATGGGAAAGACCAGAGATCTCTTCAAGAATATTAGAGATACCAAGGGAACATTTCATGCAAAGATGGGTTCGATAAAGGACAGAAATGGTATTAACCTAACAGAAGCAGAAGATATTAAGAAGAGGTGGCAAGAATACACAGAAGAACTATACAAAAATGATCTTCGTGACCCAGATAATCATGATGGTGTGATCATTCACCTAGAACCAGACATCCTGGGATGCAAAGTCAAGTGGGCCTTAGGAAGCATCACTATGAACAAAGCTAGTGGAGGTGATGGAATTCCAGTTGAGCTATTTCAAATCCTCAAAGATGATGCTGTGAAAGTGCTGCACTCAATATGCCAGCAAATTTGGAAAACTCAGCAGTGGCCACAGGACTGGAAAAAGTCAGGTTTCATTCCAATCCCAAAGAATACTCAAACTACCGCACAGTCATCTCACATGCTAGTAAAGTAATGCTCAAAATTCTCCAAGCCAGGCTTCAGCAATACATGAACTGTGAACTTCCAGATGTTCAAGCTGGTTTTAGAAAAGGCAGAGGAACCAGAGATCAAATTACCAACATCCACTGGATCATCGAAAAAGCAAGAGAGTTCCAGAAAAACATCTATTTCTGCTTTATTGACTACGCCAAAGCCTTTGACTATGTGGATCACAATAAACTGTGGAAAATTCTGAAAGAGATGGGAATACCAGACCACCTGACCTGCCTTTTAAGAAACCTATATGCAAGTTAGGAAGCAACAGTTAGAACTGGACATGGAACAACAGACTGGTTCCAAATAGGAAAAGGAGTACGTCAAGGCTGTATATTGTCACCCTGCTTATTTAACTTATATGCCGAGTACATCGTGAGAAACCCTGGGCTGGAAGAAGCACAAGCTGGAATCAAGATTGCCGAGAGAAATATCAATAACCTCAGATATGCAGATGACACCACCCTTATGGCAGAAAGTGAAGAACTAAAAAGCCTCTTGATGAAAGTGAAAGAGGAGAGTGAAAAAGTTGGCTTAAAGCTCAACATTCAGAAAACTAAGTTCATGGCATCTGGTCCCATCACTTCAATGGGAAATAGATGGGGAGACAGTAGAAACAGTGTCAGACTTTACTTTTTTGGGTTCCAAAATCACTGCAGATGGTGATTGCAGCCATGAATTTAAAAGATGCTTACTCCTTGGAAGGAAAGTTATGACCAACCTAAATAGCACATTAAAAAGCAGAGACATTACTTTGCCAGCAAAGGTCCATCTGGTCAAGGCTATGGTTCTTCCAGTGGTCATGTATGGATGTGAGAGTTGGACTGTGAAGAAAGCTGAGCGCCGAAAAATTGATGCTTTTGAACTATGGTGTTGGAGAAGACTCTTGAGAGTCCCTTGGACTGCAAGGAGATCCAAGCAGTCCATCCTAAAGGAGATCAGTCCTGGGTGTTCAGTGGAAGGACTGATGCTGAAGCTGAAACTCCAATACTTTAGCCACCTGATGCAAAGAGCTGACTCATTGGAAAAGACCCTGATGCTGGGAGGGATTGGGGGCAGGAGGAGAAGGGGACGACAGAGGATGAGATGGTTGGATGGCATCACTGACTAAATGGACATGGGTTTGAGTAAACTCAAGGAGTTGGTGATGGACAGGGAGGCCTGGTGTGCTACAATTCATGGGGTCGCAAAGAGTCGGACACGACTGAGCGACTGAACTGAACTGAACTGAACTGATTCCTAAGTATTTTATTCTTTTTGTTGCAATGTTGAATTGTTTCCTTAATTTCTCTTTCTGCTCTCTCATTGTTAGTGTATAGGAATGCAAGGGATTTCTGTGTGTCAATTTTATATCCTGCAACTTTAATGTATTCGTTGATTAGCTCTAGTAATTTTCTAGTGGAGCCTTTAGGGTTTTCTTTGTAGGTTTCTATGTCATCTGCAAACAGTGAGAGTTTTACTTCTTGTTTTCCAGTCTGGATTCCTTTTATTTCTTTTTCTGCTCTGATTGCTGTGGCCAGAACTTCCAAAACTATGTTGAATAGTAGTGGTGAGAGTGGGCACCCTTGTCTTGTTCCTGACTTTACGGGAAATGCTTTCAATTTTTCACCATTGAGGATGTTTACTGTGGGTTTATCATATATGGCTTTTATTATGTTGAGGTATGTTCCTTCTATGCCTTCTTTGTGGAGGGTTTTTATAATAAATGGATGTTGAGTTTTGTCAAAGGCTATCTCTGCATCTATTGAGATAATCATATGGTTTTTATCTTTCAGTTTTTAATGTGGTGTATCACATTGATTGATTTGCAAATATTGAAGAATCCTTTCATCCCTCAGATAAAACCCACTTGGTCATGATGTATAATCTTATTAGGTTGTTGAATTCTGTTTGCTAGAATTTTGTCGAGGATATTTGCATCTATGTTCATCAGTGATATTGGCCTGTAATTTTCTTTTTTTGTGGCATCTTTATCTGGTTTTGGTATTAGGGTGATGATGGCCTCATAGAATGAGTTTGGAAGTTTACCTTCCTCTGCAATTTTCTGGAAGACTTTGAGTAGGATCAGTGTTAGCTCTTCTCTAAATTTTTGGTAGAATTTAGCTGTGAAGCCTTCTGGTCCTGGGCTTTTCTTTGTTGGAAGTTTTCTGGTTATGGTTTTAATTTCTGTGCTTGTGATGGGTCTGTTAAGATTTTATATTTCTTCCTGGTTCAGTTTTGGAAAGTTATACTTTTCTAAGAACTTGTCCATTTCTTCCAAGTTGTCCATTTTATTGGCATATAGTTGCTGATAGTAGTCTCTTATGATCCTTTGTATTTCTGTGTTGTCTGTTGTGATTTCTCCATTTTCATTTCTAATTTTGTTGAGTTGATTTTTCTCCCTTTGTTTCTTGGTGAGTCCGGCTAATGGCTTGTCTATTTTATTTATCTTTTCAAAGAACCAGCTTTTAGCTTTTTTTTGCTATGATCTCTTTTATTTCCTTTGCATTTGTTTCTTCCCTAATTTTTGTGATTTCTTTCCTTCTACTAACCCTGGTATTCTTCATTTCTTCCTTTTCTAGTTGCTTTAGGTGTAGAGTTAGGTTATTTATTTGATTTCTCTCCTGTTTCTTGAGGTAGGCTTGTATTGCTATGAACATTGCCCTTAGCACTGCTTTTACTGAATCCCATAGGTTTTTGGTTGTTGTGTTTTCATTTTCATTTGTTTCTATGCATATTTTGATTTCTTTTTTGATTTCTTCCATGATTTGTTGTTTATTCAGAAGTGTGTTGTTTAGCCTCCATATGTTTGTATTTTTAATAGTTTTTTTTCCCTGTAGTTGACATCTAATTTTACCGCATTGTGATCAGAAAAGATGCTTGAGATGATTTCATTTTTTTGAATTTATCAAGGCTAGATTTATGGCCCAGGCTGTGATTTGTCCTTGAGAAGGTTCCGTGTGCACTTGAGAAAAAGGTGAAATTCATTGTTTTGGGGTGAAATGCCCTATAGGTATCAATTCGATCTAAACTGGTCCATTGTATCATATAAAATTTGTGTTTTCTTGCTAATTTTCTGTTTAGTTGATCTATCCATAGCACACTCCAGCATTCTTGCTTGGAGAACCCCCATGGATGGGGGAGCCTGGCATTCTACAGTCCATGGGGTTGCAAATAGTCAGACACGACTGAGTGACTAGGCACACAAACACAGGGAAGACCACTAGACCATTCAGGTATGACCTAAATCACATCCTTTATGATTATACAGTGGAGGAGATGAAGAAATTCAAAGGATTAGATCTGGTGGACAGAATGCCTGAAGAACTATGAATGGAGGTTCATTGTACACGGGGTAGTGACCAAAACCATCCTCAAGAGAATAAATGCAAGAAGGCAAAGTGGTTATCTGAGGAGGCCTTATAAATAGCTGAGAAAAGGAGAAAAGCAAAAGGCAAAGGATAAAAGGAAAGATATTCCCAACTGAATGCAGAGTATAGAGAATAGGAAGACAAGATACTTCCTTAGTGAACAATGCAAAGAAATAGAGGAAAACAATAGAATGGAAAAGATTAGAGATCTCTTCAAGAAAATTAGAGATACCAAGGGGACATTTCATGTGAAGATGGGCACAATAAAAGTCAGAAATGGCAAGGACGTAAGAGAAACAGAAGATATTAAGAAGAGGTGGCAAGAATACACTGTACAAAAAAGGTCTTAATGAGCCAGATAACCTTGATGGTGTGGTCACTCGCCCAGAAGCACACATTCTAGAGTGTGAAATCAAGTGGGCCTTAAGAAGCATTACTATGAACAAAGCTAGTGGAGGTGATGGAATTCCAGCTGAGTTATTTAAAATCCTAAAAGATAATGCTGTTAAAGTGCTTCACTCAACATGCCAGTCAATTTGGAAAATTCAGCAGTGAACCACAGGGCTGAAAAAGGTCAGTTTTCATTCCAATACCAAAGAATGAATGCTTGCTCAGTTGTGTCTAACTCTTTGCGGCCCCATGGACTGTAGTAGCCTGCCAGACTTTCCTGTCCATGGAATTTTCAAGGCAAGAATACTGCAGAGGGATTGCCATTTCCTACTTCAGGGGATCTTCTCTACCCAGGGATCAAACCTGCTTCTCTGTGTCTCCTGCGTTGCCAGGCAGATTCTTTTACCACCGAGCCATGTTGGGAGCCCTAATCCCAAAGAAGGCCAATGCCAAAAAATGTTCAAATTGCCATACAGTTGCATTCATTTCACATGCTAGCAAGATTATACTCAAAGTCTTTCAAACTAGGCTTCAGGATTATGTGATTTAAGAACTTCCAGTTGTACCAGCTGCATTTAGAAAAGGCAGAGGAACCAGAGATCAAATTGCCTACATCTGCTGGGTCATAGGAAAAGGAAGGGAATTCCAGAAAAACATCTACTTCTACTTCATTGACTATGCTAAAGCCTTTAACTGTGTAGATCACAACAAACCGTGGGAAATTCTCAAAGAGATGAAAATACCAGACCAACTTACCTGTTTCCTGAGAAACCTGTATGCAGGGCAAGAAGCAACACTTAGAACTGTGCATGGAACAACAGACTGGTTCAAAACTGGGAAAGGAGTTCGTCAAGGCTATATGTTGTCACCCTACTTATTAAACTTCTATGCAGAGTACCTCATACAAAATGCCAGGATGATGAACCACAAACTTGAATCAAGATTGCAGGGAGAAATATCAACAACCTATCATATGCAGATGACACCACTTTGATGGCAGAAAGTGAAGAGGAACTAAAGACCCCCTTGATAAGTATGAAAGAGGAGAGTGAAAAAGCTATCTTAAAACTCAGCATTCAAGAAACAAAGATCATGACATCTGGTCCCATCACTTCATGGCAAATAGATAGGGAAAAAATGGAAACAGTGACAAACTTTATTTTCTTGGGCTGCAAAATCACTGTGGACAGTGACTTCAGCCATGATGCTTGCTCCTTGGAAGAAAAGCTAGAAAAAACCTAGGCAAACTGTATTAAAAGCAAAGAAATCACTTTTTCTGACAAAGGTCCTCAATAGTCAAAGCTATGGTTTTTCTACTATTCATGTATGAATGTGAGAGTTGGACCATAAAGAAGGCTGGGCACTGAAGAATTGATGCTTTCGAACTGCAGTGCTGGAGAAGACTCTTTTTTTTTTTTTTGGAGAAGACTCTTGAGAGTTCCTTGGACAGCAAGAAGATCAAACCAGTCAATCCTAAAGGAAATCAACCCTGAATATTCATTGGAAGGACTGATGCTGAAGCTGAAGCTCCAACACTTTGGCCACCTATGTGAAAAGCCAGCTCATTGAAAAAGACCTTGATGCTGGGAAAGATTGAGGGCAGGAGGAGAAGGAGGCAACAGAGGATGGCATGGTTGGATGGTATCACTGACTCAATGGACATGAGTTTTAGTAAACTCAGGGAGATACTGGAGGACAGGGAACTCTGGCAGGCTGCAGTCCATGGGATCACAGAGAGTTGGACATGACTTAGCAACTGAATAACAGCAACATATATATACACACACAATGGAGTATTACTCAACTATAATAAAGAATGAAATTTTGCTCTTTATAACCACATGGATGGACCTGAAGGGTATTATGCTAAGTGAAATAAGTCTAACAGAGAAAGACAGAAACTATGTTTTCAGTTATATGTAGAGTCTTAAAAAATAAAACAAACATGTGAATATAAAAAGACAGAAAGAGACTCATAGCTATAGAGAACAAGCTAGTGGTTACTAGAGGGGAAAGAGACAAGATCAAGGAAGGGAAGGAAGAAGTGCAAACTACTAGGTATAAAATAAATAAGGTACAAGGATATATAGCACAGGGAATATAACAAATATTTTTAATAACTTTAGAGTATAATTTATAAAAATATCAAACCACTATATTATACACCTGATGTTAATGTAATACTATAAGTCAACTGTCTCTCTCTCTCTTTAGTCACGAAGTCGTGTCTGACTCTTGCAACCCCATGGACTGTAGCCCGCCAGGCTCCTCTGTTCATGGGATTCTCCAGGCAAGAATGCTGGAGTGGGTTGCCATTTCTTTCTGCAGGGGATCTTCCTGACCCAGGGATCAAACCCACATCTCCTGCACTGCAGGGAGATTCTTTACCAACTGAACTATGAGGGAAGTCAACTGTACTTCAGTATTAAAAAATGACATATCATCCTCTTATATAGAGAGACAACACTGTAAATATATTGGTTCTCTACGTGTTGATTTTATAATTCAGTGCAATTGCAATTCAAATGCAAACAAGATTCTTTTAGATAAAGAAAGAAGTAAATTCTATGTAGAAAAATAAACATGAGAATAACCAAGAAAATTCAAATGAGAAGGAGGTCAGTTGAAGGAAAGAGTAGAGAATAGTTCCACCAAATTTTAGAATTATTACAAAGCCATAGTAATGAAACATGTTGGAGACTAGAGAGAGAAAGGACAAGAAAAGCAATGGGTTGGAGCCACAACTCAACAAATAGGCCAAATGCACATTAGTTTTGCTTTACTATTTAGGATTTCAAATTTGTCCAGAAAATAAAGTTTGCTTGGTAATAGGACAAAAATAATATATTACTTCCTCACTTCCACACCAAAATCAGTTTCAGATGAATCAAATATTTAAACATAGAAATGAATACCACTGAAAGTCTAGGAAAATGATAATATAATTTGGGACTGAGGAAGGACTTTTTCCTAAGCATGGCACAGAACCCAGATACCATAAAGGAGAAAATTAATAAAATAATTACATAACAATTAGAACTATTCTGCAGAAATAGAAGTGACAACCAACAAACAGGTCAAAACTGTTTCAACATATACTGCAAAGAGCACTGGTAAATCAGTGATAGAAAGAATAGCCCAATTTCAAACGAATCAAAGAAGAGATTTATAGAGTTCATTAATTCATTGAAAAAGATAGAAATGATGGATCAATGTGAAAATATATTGAATGTCATTCATATGAGAAGAAATTGAAACCAAAACCAATTTTGAGATATGTTATTTTTCTTTGCAGATTGTAAACAATCAGGAAGTTTGATATTATTTAAGACAGCAAAGATATAAGTTTTGCCCTGTTTTTCATATTTTATTTTAATCTAATACTGAGTTGATGAGTAAGGACCGAATTGATGCAACTTTTGGAAAAGCAAATTGACAATCTTTATAAAAATCAAGGCCTACTATATCCTCTACTTCTTCTACTGCTAGAAATTTAACCTGGGGAGACAGTTCACAGGTGGGAAATGCACACATAAGGATATTCAGTGCAGCAGTGGAGGGGGTTACACAAAACTATACCTGCCCTAAATGTCCATCAATGAAGACAAAGGGCTGCCATGACAAAAGCTGTGCTGGGTCTCCGAGTGCCGACCCAGAACTTCTAAGTGAGAGAAGCAAGTTGCAGCACATAATCATAGTATAATTCATTCATTAAAAAGGAAGAGGAGGAGAAATGAATATTTATGTGAGATCCAGGGAAATCACTCATGGCCTCTATATTCCAGGGAAACTCCAGCCTGGAATCTTAAAATCATGAAGCAGCCTAGATCTTTACTTAAGTTTTTTGAAAGGACATCCACAAGGAATTCTGTTTAAAGCACACGGCCAAACCTCTGAACTCCTTTGCCCAGATCTTTCCCAGAAGTTGACAAAATGCAGCCTCTGTCCTCAGTCTCTAATCTTGTACTCTCTAGAGACCTCCCAGGCATTTCCCACAGAGTCAGCTTGTCTTGTCTTGGTGAGAGTCTGTGTCCGTCTGCCTGCCCTGCCTCTGCCCTTTCGAGTACAGACACTGCAGCACCCTGCCCTGCCTGCCCTGCACCAGTAAGGCCATCCAGACTCTACCTAGGGGGATGAAGAGGTGGAGGCAAGACATCTGCTTGCAGCTTCTCTCCTTACCAGCAGTACTTCAGGATGTGCTGAGATTAAGTTGGGCTTGAGGAGGATCCTTGGCAGTGACCCCTAGGTGGGCATAGGGGCTGGGATGAAAGGAGGGGCAGCTCCCTCTTCCGGGAACCAGATCGTTTTCTGGTCAGACTCAAGCCAAGCACAAGTGCTGTACTTCTCTGCTGCATGGTGCCGAGCTGCCTCTTGGGGGCGTAATTCAGATTCCTCACTTGCCTTCTGCAGAGCTTCTGCCTTCCCAGCTCTAGGATGGGGTGAGTAGACCCAGCACACAGGGCCATTGGAAGCTGGCATGTCTGTGCCCTACCCTGGGGAGAAATAATGGGAGCTGCCCTGGGAATCACAGAGCAATAGGAGATGATCCCCCCCAGTATAGAGAACTCTTTCTCTTTCCTTCTTACCGCTTCATAGGACTCTGTTATATGGATGGTCCATAGTTTCTGTAGCTAGTTCTCTATAGATGGACATGTAGATTTTTCCCCTTCAATAACAATACAATAAATAGTCTTATGTAGATATGATTTTATATTTATGTCTCATATATTTTGCATAAATTTCTAAAATACAGAGTGCTGGGCTAAGAGGGAAAATGCAGATCTAATTTTGCTAGGTATTGGTAATTTCCCTCCATGGAGGCTGTGCCATTTTGCATTCCCTCTAGCAAAGCAGGGCAATGCCAAAGAATGTTCAAACTACCACATAACTGTACTCATTTCACAGATCAGCAAGGTAATGTTCAAAATCCTTCAAGCTAGGCTTCAGCAGTACATGAACAGCGTCTAGATGTACAAGCTGGCTTTAGAAAAGGCAAAGGAACCAGAGATCAAATTGCTAGTATCCGTTGGATCATAGAAAAAGCAAAGGAATTCAGAAAAAACATCTACTTCTGCTTCATTGACTACACTAAAGCCTTTAACTGTGTGGATCACAACAAACTGTAGAAAATTCTTAAAGAGATGGGAATACCAGATAAGCTTACCTGCCTTCCGAGAAACCTGTATGCAGCTCAAGAAGCAGCAGTTAGAAGCGGACATGGAAGAATGGACTGGTTCCAAATTGGGAAAGGAGTATGACAAGTCTGTATGTTGTCACCCTGCTTTTTTAAATTCTATGCAAAATTCTGTGCTTAGTCACTCAGTTGTGTCCGGCTATTTGTGACCCTATGGACTCCTCTGTCCATGGAGATTCTCTAGGCAAGAATACTGGAGTGGGTTGCCATGCTCTCCTTCAGGGGATCTTCCCAACCCACGGATCAAACCCAGGTCTCCTGCATCGCAGGTGAATTCTTTACTGTCTGAGCACAAGGGAAACCCAAGTCAACCATACTTCAATTTTTTTTTTTTTTAAAGTATAAAGTCTGGAAAGAATACAGCTCCACATTCTAGTTTTTCCAATCTGTCTCATCAATGTATGTGCCCAGGCTCTAGCTCAGCACATTGTAGGTATTAAATAGTTATAAAATGAGTGAACAATAAATTAATTTTCAGAAGAGGACCTAAATATTGGAAAAAATTCATCTTTGTAGCCTGTATTTCTGTGTCTCTTTTCAACTGCTGCTGAATTTGTGGAGGAATTGGTTTCCATTTTCTCTCTGGTTTTTTGTCTAATAAGACAGAATCACAGTAAAGGACAGAAATGGTAAGGATCTAACAGAAGAAGAAGAGATTAAGAAGAGGTGGCAAGAATACACAGAAGAACTACACAAAAAAGATTGTAATGAACCAGATAATCATGATGGCGTGATCATTCACACTCACCTAAAGCCAGACATCCTGGAATGTGAAGTCAAGTGGGCCTTAGGAAGCATCACTAGGAACAAAGCTAGTGGAGGTGATGGAATTCTGGCTGAACTGTTTCAAATCTGCACTCAATATGCCAGCCAATTTGTAAACTCAGCAGTGGCCACAGGACTGGAAAAGGTCAGCATTCATTCCAATCCCAAAGAAAGGCAGTGCCAAAGAATGTTCAAACTACTGCACAATTGCACTCATCTCACATGTTGGCAAAGTAATGCTCAAAATTCTTCAAGCGAGGCTTCAAATATATGTGAATCAAGAACTTCCAGATGTTCAAGCTGGATTTAGAAAAGGCAGAGGAACCAGAGACCAAATTGCCAATCCATTGGATCATAGAAAAAGCAAGAGAGTTCCAGAAAAATATCTACTTCTGCTTTGTTGACTATGCCAAAGCCTTTGACTGTGTGGATCACAACAAACCGGGGAAAATTCAAGAGATGGGAATACCAGACCACCTGATCTGCCTCCTGAAAAACACATATGCAGGTCAAGAAGTAACAGTTAGAACCAGACATGAAACAATGGACTGGTTCCAAATTGGGAAAGGAGTATATCAAGGCTGTATATTGTGACCCTACTTATTTAACTTATATGCAGAGTGCATCATGGGAAATGCTGGGCTGGATGAATCACAAACTGGAATCAAGATTGCCGGGAGAAATATCAATAACCTCAGATATGCAGATGACACCACCCTTATGGCAGAATGTGAAGAGGAACTAAAGAGCCTCTTGATAGAAGTGAAAGAGGAGAGTAAAAAAGTTGGCTTAAAACTCAACGTTCAAAAAACTAAGATCATGGCATCCAATACCATCACTTCATGGCAACTAGATGGGGAAACAAGGGAAACAGTGAGACTTTATTTTGTTTGGCTCCAAAATCACTGCAGATGGTGACTGCAGCCATGAAATTGAAAGACTCTTGCTCCTTGGATGAAAAGCTATGACAAACCTAGACAGCATATTAAAAAGCAGAGACATTGCTTTGCCAACAAAGGTCCATATAGTCAGACCTACAGTTTTTCTAGTAGTCGTGTATGGATGTGAGAGTTGGATCACAAAAGGCTGAGCACTAAAAAATTGATGCTTTTGAACTGTGGTGTTGGATAAGCCTCTTGAGAGCCCCTTGGACATCAAGGAGATTAAACCAGTCAATCCTAAAGGAAATCAATCCTGAATATTCATTGGAAGGACTGATGCTGAAACTGAAGCTCCAATATCTGGCCACCTGATGTGAAGAGCTGAGTCATTAGATAGGACCCTGATGCTGGGAAAGATTGAGGGAAGTAGAGGAAGGGGACAACAGAGGATGAGATGGTTGGACGGCATCACCGACTTGATGGATATGAGTTTGAGCAAGCTCTGGGAGATGGTAAAGGACAGGACAGGGAAGCCTGGCGTACTTCAGTTCATGGGGTTGAAAAGAGTCAGACACAACTGAGTAAATGAACAACAACAAACCATGATGGTGTGGTCACTCACCTGGAGCCAGACATCCTGGGGTGTGAAGTCAAGTGGGCCTTCAGAAGCATTACTATGAACAAAGCTAATGGAGGTGATGGAATTCTAGCGCCACTGTTTAAAATCTTCAAAGATGATGCTGTTAAAATCCTGTGCTCACTATGTCAGCAAATTTGGATAATTCAGCAGTAGCCACTGGACTGGAAAATAGCGGTTTTCATTACAATCCCAAAGAAGGGCAATGCCAAAGAATGTTCAAACTACATTACAATTGAGCTCATTTAACATGCTAGCAAGGTGATGCTCAAAATTCTCCAAGCTAGGCTTCAGCTGTACCTGAGCAGAGAAGTTCCAGATGTAGAAGCTGAGTTTAGAAAAGGCAGAGGAACCAGAGATCAAATTGCCAGCATTCGTTGGCTCATGAAGAAAGCAAGGGAATTCCAGAACAAATCTACTTCTGCTTCACTGACTACACCAAAGAGATTGATTGTGTGGATCATGACAAACTGTGGAATATTCTTAAAGAGATGGGAATGCCAGACAACCTTACCTGCCTCTGGAGAAACCTGTATGCAGCTCAAGAAATAATAGTTAGTACTGGACATGGGACAAAGGACTGGTTCAAAATTGAAAAAGGAGTTCATCAGACTATATGTTGTCACACTATTTATTTAACTTCTATGTCGAGTATATCATGCAAAATACCAGGATGGATGAATCACAAGCTGGAATCAAGATAGCCAGGGGAAATATCAACAACCTTGAATATGCAGATGACAGCACCCTAATGACAGAAAGCAAAGAGGAACTATTGAGCTTCTTGATGAAGGTGAAAGAGTAGAGTAAAAAAGCTGGATTAAATATCAACATTCAAAGAACGAAGATCATGGCATCTGGTCCTATCACTTCATGGCAATTAGATGGGGGAAAAATGAAAACAGTGGTATATTTTATTTTCTTTGGCTCCAAAGTCACTGTGGACGGTGACTGCAGCCATGAAATTAAACGATGCTTGTTCCTTGGAAGTAAAATTATGAGACACCTAGACAGTGTTTTAAAAAGCAGAGACATCCCTTTGTCGACAATGTTCCATTTAGTCAAAGCTATGGCTTTTCCAGTAGTATGTATGGATGTGAGAGTTGGACTGAAGAAGGCTGAGTGTGAAAAAATTGATGCTTTTGAACTGTGGTGTTGGAGAAGACTCTTGAGAGTCCCTTGAACAACAAAGAGATCAAACCAGTCAATCCTTAAGGAAATCAACCCTGAATATTCATTGGAAGGACTGATGCTGAAGCTGAAGCCCCAATACTTTGGCCATCTGATGTGAAGAGCTGAATCATTGGAAAAGAGTGTGATGCTGGGAAAGATTGAGGGCAGGAGGAGAAGGGGCAACAGAGGATGACATGGTTGGATGATATCGCTGACTCTGTGGACATGAGTCTCAGCAAACTCAGGGAGATACTGGAGGACAGGGAACCCTGGTGTGCTGCAGTCCATGAAGTCACAAAGAGTCTGACACAACTGAGTGACTCAAGAATAGCAGCAAGACACTCATCTTACCTTTTAGTTCCCACATGTTTCCCCAGCACATTATGTTCTGAACAATTGCCCCACGTTTTGTTGGGTGCTCTCAGCCTGTGAAGTGAGGAGTTGGACTTTGATGACAGGGCCAAGGGTTCAAGTTCCTATCTGCTTTTATAAGCTGGGTGGAGGCGCTTTCTCTAATCACTCAGAGCACTGGTCACCTGGTGAAAAGTGGTGGTAAGAACCCCTGTCTTGCGTGGGTGTTAGGAGAAAGGTGGATGTACGTAGAATATTTCTTATAGCATCTGGCAGTTCTTAATAATCAATTACTGATCTACTAAATGTTATCACAGATCATTTTATTTTCTCTTTTCAAGTCCATGACACCTTTGTCAATTATTGTCCCGGAAAATGTTCTTCTTCTCTTTATTCCCAGAGCAACTGTGTCAGGACATGGTGTACCTAAGAGCTGCTTTAGTTTAAATAATACCATCAAAGAACTAGTTCATTAAATCAGACTGAAAGTAGTTAACTTTGTGTTGTATTCATTTTATCTTTGTTATCATTTTCCTTTTCTTAATTTAAAAATCAGTACAAGAAAAAACAAAAATCAGTACAAACTTGATGAGAAAAAGGAAAAGATTTTGGAAAATACAGACTAAATTTTTATAAACAAAAATAATAGCCTGTGCTTATTAGAAATCTCCCATTCCCCCCCAAGCATTTTATTAAGACATCATCTATAAGCCTGGAATAAACTTTTTCACTTTCACTGTGTATTTTCACATGATGCCAACCTGTTTTCTGTGTTATATATTTGCCTATTTTTTTTCCTGTCTGCTCCTTATTCTACTCTTTTAGCTTAGTATCATATAAGTTTTTTCTTTTTTTTTTTTACTTTTCTTTCGTTTTCCTTGTAATCGGTTTTAATGGCTGCATGGTAGTTCCTCATTTTGTTTTTTTGTTGTTGTTGTTGTTGTTTTTCCCATTTATTTTTATTAGTTGGAGGCTAATTACTTTACAATATTGTAGTGGTTTTTGTCATACATTGACATGAATCAGCCATGGATTTACATGTATTCCCCATCCCGATCCCCACTCCCATCTCCCTTTCCACCCGATTCCTCTGGGTCTTCCCAGTGCACCAGGCCCGAGCACTTGTCTCATGCATCCAGCCTGGGCTGGTGATCTGTTTCCCCTAGATAATACATGTTTCGATGCTGTTCTCTCAAAACATCCCACCCTCGCCTTCTCCCACAGAGTCCAAAATTCTGTTCCATACATCTGTGTCTCTTTTTCTGTTTTGCATATAGGGTTATCGTTACCATCTTTCTAAATTCCATATATATGCGTTAGCATACTGTATTGGTCTTTATCATTTTGAAGTATCCTGAGGTCCTACTGGGCTAGCTGGCTCAGATGATAAAGAATTTGCCTGCAATGCAGAAGACCTGGGTTTGACACCTGGGTCAGGAAGATCCCTTGGAGAAGGGAATGGCTACCCACTCCAGTATTCTTGCCTGGAGAATTCCGTGGACAGAGGAGCCTGGCGGGCTGCAGTCCATGGGGTCGCAAAGAGTTGGATACGACTGAGTGACTAACGCTACTACTACTTTAGTTGGCTCAGGCTGCTGTAATGTTGCCAAAGGCTGGGTGCCTTAAACAACAGACATTTCTTTCTCACTCCAGGGGTCAGGAAGTCCAGGATGAGGTGTTGGCAGGCTCTGTTCTCGCCGAGGACCGGCCTCCTGGTTGTAGACGCCATCGTCTCTTTGTGTCCTTATGTGGGAGAGAGGATGGAGCTCTCTGTCTCTTCTAGGAGGACACTAATCCCACAACGCCAGCTCTACCTTCAGGAGCCTGTCACTTCCCAGAGACCTACCTCCTTAGACTGGGCATCAGGACGAAATCAGGAACTCTAGGGGGACAAAGCATGCAGCCTGTCTCAAGTATGACAGTGGAAAGGAAAGTTGTGGGGTTTCTGTGGGCCCCAGGGCCACAGAGACCTGCTCCATCACTCTAGCCCCTGCTGCTTGCCGGCCTGCCACTGTGAGTGTCTTCATCCTGGCCTCCCTCATCTGTCAGATGGTGGCCATGGACCTACTCACAGTGTTGATGTTGATACCAACTGGGGTTCTTGGCTTCCTTAATCAACAGAAATTGATCAGAGGCCAGACAAGAAGTTCAGGCAAGGCTTTATGGGACCCCGGCTGCAATGGGGGGAGTGTAAGAACAGACAAGAGTTTCCCTTGCTTGCCCTGCTCCCTGGGGTGAGAGGGGCAAGGGGTGAGGAGGGAGCTGGTTCTTTTCATGGGGTGAAGGTGGGGGTGTGTCCAGGGGCCAGACTGGAGGGGTGGCTTAGTTTATTTTGCCTATTGCTTCCCTGGTGGTGTGTACAAGGGGCATGCACAGTACACTGCTTTTACTCCCTGCTCTTCAGAAGTGGCAGTTACTTTTTTGGTCTTTTTGTATCTTTTTGTCCATAGTTTGCCCTAAGTGTGGCATGCACACAGTTACTTTTAGCCTCTTTACTTTCTTTGTATTTTGTAGCTCCGAGAGACATTGGTCTAGGTGCAAGCATTGCAGAACTAGAGTAAAGGGTCCCAGGTCCCAGCCGGTCTCAGTAAGGCTTCCCATGACAAATGTATCAATTCCACCACACTCTGGGGAACAGTAAGCATTAGAGCTCGTTAAATTTTTCAGTATATCAGGTAGACATAACATGATGTCTTATGAACAGTTGTTTCTTTTATTTCTAAAGATAACTGCACTGTTAGGTGTGATTTCCGTCTGTCCAGCCTGCTCGTAGGTATAACCGCCCATGCCCTTTTTATTAGCGAAAATTCATTTCAGGGATTTGGTGAAAATATCCACAGGGAAGTTTCCTGTCAGTGCTGGGAGGCTTTGCTGATGTGCAGCCCGCATGGCTGGAGATCTGCTCCGTGTGAGCCGTGAGCCAGGCCTCTGGCCAAGGCCACCTCTGTCTTTGCTTTCGTTTCTGATGCTGGTCTGGTGGCCCAGCTTGATGGAGCTGAGCCCCAGCCATCTGGAGTCAGTGAGGAATTACTGCTGAGGGTCACCCTCCCTCATGAGGGGTCATGTCGCCCCTCCACAGCCCCCCCAACCTCTGCCTCTTCCCTGAAGAAGTAAAGGGTTGGATTTCAGTGTAATGTGACCCAGAGATGAAAACTGCTGCTGAGGCTAAAACCCTAGAGGGACAGCTGGCAAAGAAAGAAGCATCCTCGCTGAAGGCTAGTGAGCCCAGGACTGCAGCGGACGGGCCCCGGCAGTACCAGGAGGGTGTCCGCTCCAGGGAGGGACAGCCCCTGACCCAGGATTTGGCCACACAGGGATTCGATGGACAGTGGCACAGGAAGGCCACTAAACAGTTATGACCAGGTCAGTCGCAGCCTAGAATTTACTCTTGTCTATTCTGCAGTGAACTCTGGGTTGTTAGATATATTTTTACTTTTTGCTACTCCGTTGATGCAGGTGAATGTAATTGTTTTTAAAAGCATATATTCAAAATAAATAAATAAATAAAAGCATATTTTCATGTAAATGGTAGTGTCTTTTCTAGGATGCACAGAGGATGCCAGAGATGTTTGAATCAAGAAAGAACATTTGTCTTCTGTCATGCATGCTTTCCTTGATGGGGATGAGAGAATTAAACAGTAGTATAATAAATATATATGTGTTAGAGACAAACTGATTAAGAACTGATAGAATTAAAGTCACTTTCATACTACCTCTCCATTGTCCTAGATTCACAGAAAAATAAAAAAGCAGTAGAGAGAGAATTTTAGTCTGACTATGGGTCAGGAGGAATGATTTAACAAATATTGTTCTAGAAGAAAAGGTAAGAATACTTCCTTAGGATATAAAGACAGAACAGATTCAGAATCAGCAGACAAAGGAGGACTCTCTAAGATGGGGAAGGCCACAATGAACTGTTAGTGTAAGTAGCATGGCTTGTATCACCAGACATCATTCTGTAACATTTGTGAAATTCTGTTTCATTACTTTCCCAAAATAAAAGAGAAGAATAATTCCTGTTCATTTCCCTATAGTCAAAATAATTTATTTTTCTAAAACCTGAATTACAGAAATAACATTTAGAGGTTGAGTTATTGGCAACTAAAAACATTTATCCTAGAAGTGTCAGAATATGTAAAACATATATTGTTACTGAAAGTATTTTTTTTTGTAAATAGATTATTAACTTGAAAGTGACTGCCAAAGGCTAAATGATGCTCTGGTTTCATATGTTTTAAAATATTTTTAGCAAATACTTTTTCATATAATGAACTTTCATTTACTGCCCATGACCAGAATATTTAAATACCGGGCCTTATAGAAATTAGCATTTATCACCCACCAGAAGTATGTTCACTTAACATCATCACAGCTTATTGGAACTATTTCTTGCATTCTCGAGTAAGTCTATGTGCTAAATCCATAATGCTAGTCATCCACTACATTTATAGCTTCCCCTCGCTAGTTTCTACTTCTAATTACTTCTGATTGTCTCTTTCCCCAAAACAAACCACCAACACTAATCAAACCTTAAAAATAAAAAACTATGCTAATGGCTTCCCCTTCTCCTTTTTTTTAAAGTTATCTTCTTTGTTAGGCATATTAACTTTATCTTAAAAGCAAGTAAGATGCCTGTTGATAAATATATGGAATTTTCATTGCTATCTAGGAAAATAATTACACCCATTGTAACAGAGAACAAAAAGGATTTTAAAAAATTTTGACACTGAATCATTCTAATGTTCTACTGTTAATTTCCTACTAGTTTTAGTTACTTCTCTGCTATATTAATATTGTATTGAAATAGAATATGTTTGGGGATTGTATTTTGAGTATGAATTTTAAATCTATATAAATAAAATATTTAGAACTGTGATGTTTTACTGTATTAAAGAATTTAATTATGGAAATGGTTGATTAATAGGCAAAAATAATTGAATAATCTCAAATAGTATAAATAAATCATTTTGCTCTAAGTTTACAAAGGTCACCAATTCTCAATATAAAACTCTAGTAGTATTTTTGTAAAAATAAAATTACTATTAAAGTATTTACCTTTAACAAAAGATGTTTCATGGTAGGGAAGAGGGTTTCTGCCTTACATGATGTATCTCTGTACTATTTTTTTTTTTTTTTTCAATGAGAATGTGTTCTTTTATCACTTATTTGATTTCTTTAAAATTTTAAATTAAGTCATATAATTCCATTACAGAGACTTTAGGAAATAAAGAAAAATCTTTTCTAATCCTATCACTAATTCCCCTCAGCCCATCCTTAATACTTATCATTAGCATTTTGGTCTTTTTCAATTTAAATGAATGTTAACCCTTCTCTTTACAATTTCGGGAAATTAAATGAAGTTGGCAGATTAAATTAAATGCATGAGCATTAATTGATATTTTCTCATAGTGTCCTTCCAACAGTTTGTTTGGACCAGAACCCCCAGCTCTTGTGTCAGTGGCAGTAGACATGTGTTGTCCATGTAACTTAAGAAAATCAGATTCAAACTGAAAAAACCACAGCATTAAAAGCAAATATATATATAGAACTGAGCAGAGTGTTTCTAATGATGTCATTTATTCCACATACATTGCATTATTTAAAAATCAAGTTAAAGTAAAACCACCCTTGTAATTTCATGTGCATCCCATGTCCTAGGTTCTACATTCGCAGTGTTGCTTAACTTGGGTGTAAAGGTGAAGTTTCTATTTATGTTCCTAAGGTGAACAGAAGAGGTTACTTTATTCCTAATCTGAAGAGAAGAAGTTACTTTATACCTTTGCACACACCTGTCTTTTATGGGGATAAGGGGGATATTAGTTTAATTTTGAGAGATGAACAGCGACGTGACTAAGTGCCCCTTCTGATGGATGACGCTGCCGTGTACTCTGCCTTCTTTTTGCCCTGCCAAAGTCTTCTCCCTCCAGTGGCTTCCCTCCTTCTCCCTGCCAGTGGCGCTCAAATGTCTCAGGGTCTCTGACTATTAGTAACTAGTGAGGATTCTATTTTACATGGTAGAAATTTTACATGTATTTTACATGGTAGTGTATATATCAACGCCACTTTCTCAAATAGATGGCTAGTGGGACGATGCTATATAACACAGGGAGCCAAGCCTGGCATTCTGTGATGACCTAGAGGAGTGAGTGGGAGGAAGGAGTAAGAGGGAGGGGATATATATATGTATATATGTGTGTATATATATATATATATATTTAGTTATACTGATTCACATTGTTATATGGCAGAAAACAACACAATATTTTAAAGCAACTACTTCAAATTAAAAATAAATGAAAAGAAATGACCTAAGATGGTAATTCTAATTAAAAGATAAATGATAGAAATAAGAAATGGTGAATAAAAGGTAAATACATATATAAAAAAATAATAGTTAATGAGGATTGTTAGTGTATGTTTAGACGTGAAGCTGCCTTGAAGTGTGTGTGTTCAGCCACGTCTGACTCTTTGTGGCCCCATGGACTGTAGCCCACCAGGCTCCTCTGTCCATGGGATTTTCCAAGCAAGAATACTGGAGTGCGGTGCCATTTCCTTTTCCAGGGAATCTTCCCAATATCCTGCATCTCTTGTGTCTCCTGCTCTGGCAGGCAGATTCTTTACCACTAGCACCACCTGGGAAGCTGCCTAATGTATAACCTCTTACACACTATACTGTTTTCTGATTCCTGTTTCTAAAAATTACACAGCCAAAACCCCAGCAAACTCCATTTAAACACAGCAGTGTCGCATTCATGTTTCAGGAAGGGCACAGATTGTGAGTGATACTCCTGAAATCCACTTAATGTGGGTTTTCAGAATGGTGGCCTTGGAAATAGTCATGGCTTAGAGTGAGCTACAAAGACTCTGAATGGTATCAGGGACCTTCACTGTAAGCAGTTTGCCTTTCCCTTTCTCCCCAAGCAGAATTTTTCTGCACTGATGGTGGAACTCGTTCAATATGCCATATGGCAGGCCTTGCATTTAGGGTACGTTATTCTGATTTACTTCTCCCAAGATTTTGTTGTGAAAAGTTTTGAACATACAATAAAACTGAAAGAATTGAAACATGTATGTCCATATACCCACCACCTAAATTGTACCATTAACACTTTCTGAAATTGCTCTCATTTCTATCCATCTATCTGTTTTTCTATCCACCTATCAATCTGTTATTATTAATGCATCTCAAATTAAGTTGGAAATATCTGTACTTTTCACCCTCAAATACTTTAGTATTCATTTTATTCACTATAGTTTAATATTGTTTATAATTTTTAGATAAAATTTATATAAAGGAAATGTACATATCTTCATTGGACTATTTGATAAGTTTTGACAAAAACCAGCACCTGTATACTGGAAACGTCATCAAGATATAGAACCATGCCCAAACAATTTCCTCATGCCGTTTTCTGGTAAACTTCATGACCACCCTCAGGAACCACTGTTCTGATTTTTTTCCCACCATAGATCAGAACAGCATATAAATGTGGTCATTTTATGAAGTCATTCTTTCATTCAGCAGTGTGTTTTTAGATTCCCATCAATCATTTCATGGATCAGCAGTTTATTCCTTTTGGTTGCTGAGTAGTCAATATACTATGGGAGTTATTTATTCAGCTCCTTTTGATGGACACCTTTACTATTTACAGTTTGGAAATACCATGAATGGCATTTAATATAAACATTATTGGATATATTTTGAGACATATTTTCTTGGGTAAATACCTAAGGATAGAATAAGGGAGTCATAGGATAGGTGTGTACTTAGTTTCATAAGAAACCGCTAGACTTGTTTCCAAAGTGGTTGTACAATTTTAGACGTAACCAATAAGGTATGAGTGTTCTAGTTTCTCCATATCCTCACCACGTATTGTCAGTCTTTTTAAATTTTACTGACTTTTGTGGGATTGTAGTGGTGGTTAATTTTCATTTCCCTGATGACTAATGATATTGAGTTTTTTGAATCTCTTCTGCTATTCAAATCTTTGCTTGTTTTTAACTGGATTATTTGTCCTTTATTACCAAGTTATAGGAGTTCTTCCTGTTTTCTGAATACCATTCGTTTTCTGGGTGTATGTTTTGCAAATATTTTCTTCCAGTATGCAACTTGCCTACTCATTGTCAAATGGTAAACAGTTTTTAAATGGTAGATCAACCTTCTGATGAGCATAAGTTTTAAATTTTGTTGAAGTCTAATTAGTAATTTTTTCCTTCCATGTTTTTTACTTTCTGTGTCCCATCTAAGAAAGCTTTGCCTACTTTCAAGTCATAAAAATGTCCTCCTGTGATATTCTTTTCCTAGAAGCACTACATTGTTTTTTGAAGCACTACAGTTTTAACCTTTGTGTTTAAGTCCATGATCCATTTCAAATAATTTTTGTGTGTGCTGAGAAGTAGGAGTCAGAGTCCCTTTTTATTCAATGATGTCCAGGTGTCCCAGCACAATTTATTGAAAAAATTTTTGCTTTTCTCGTTGTGTTGGCACCCTTATCAAAAATTAGTTGGATGTACAAGTATGAGTCTATTTCCCAATAGAAAGCTGAGAAGCTATTCTGCTTCACAGATAAATTTGTATATACTAGTAGCATACTGCTTTGATTATTATTATAGTTTTATGTAAGACTTGAAATCAAGTAGTATAGATCCTCCAACTCTTATTTTTCAAGATTGTTTGGGGTAAATCCTTTGAATTTTTATACAGATTTGAGGATCAAGTTGTCAATTTTATCCCCCTCAAATCCTATTGGAATTATGGTTGGGATCACATTGAATCTATAGATAAAATTGGAGAGAACTGACATCTTAATAATATTGACTGTTTTAATCCACGAACATGAGATGTCATTCCATTTGTATAGGTCTTATTTAACTTTTCTCAGCAATGTTTTATAGTTTTTAGGGTATAGATCTTATCCATCATTTAAAAAATTTATTTCTAAACATGCAATTTTTATCCTGTTGTAAATTTTGAAAAAACTTTTTTCCAGATGTTAGCTGCTGTAATGTGATTTGCTTTTGCAATGTGAATGTTTGGAAGGCAACCTTCCTCATCATTTACATTTTTACATGAAAAAAAAACCTGTTTTTTTCATCTCTTCAAAGAGATGGAGTGAAGTTAGCCCCAGTCTGAGAGCTGGTGAACCAAACATCAGTCACAGTTTGCTTCTTACAAGCTGTGTGAACTTGGCCAAGAATGATTTTTGAATTCTGTCTCCATTTCTGCTGCCACTTAACACAATCAAAATGTAACTACTCATTCATTGCAGTCTTTTCTATGATAGAGACAGAACTTTAAACTCTGGTTCAGTAACACATTTGCAAATCTAGTAGAAGCCTTGAATTTTCTTCCCAGAGAAGTGTGCACACACACGCACACGCATGCATGCACACATGCACAATTTTCTGTGCAACTTTAGGATGTGCAGGAAGTCTCGAAGCCTTCTGGGATCCTACAAACTGCTAATTATGAAGCCATTCTAGAGTGAGAGCTCTAAGGGCTGACGGCTTTCATGTCTGCGTCTTCAGACCCAACAAGTATGGAGTGAGGGCTGCCATTCTAAATCCCATGCCTTTATGGCGTTTTCTAGGCAGAGAGGGTCTAGATTTCCACATGCTCAGGTTTTGACTTGCCTTTCTTCCTCCACGGAATACTGTATCCCTCTGAGGGACACAGCAGTGGGGCAGTTTGGTGTTGCTGTCGGCGAGGCCAGCCTGCCAGGCAGCTGCCCTGGGGGGCCTGGACCCACTCTCCAGGCATTGTCTCATTCCAGAATCTTCCCCAACTGTGTTCAGCCTCCCCACGCCTTCACCCCTGGCTCCACGCAGGAAGTGCCTCCGCAGGGGCAGGTGCTGAAGTCGGCTGTGCGGGGTGACACGGGCAGCGTTTCAGAGCAGCCCTCTCTGGCTAAAGTACATCCTGCTCTCCTCTCTGGTGGTTCCCATAAGCAGCTCTGGCGGTGGAGGTGATGTTGTGTGTGTGCCTCTGTTCACCCAGGTGCCGGGGACATGGGCAGCAAACTCTCTGTGCCAGGCAGTGAGCCCACAGCGCAGGGCCCCGGGACGGAAGGCGTTCATGCTGCATACAGGCGAGGCGACATCAGCAGAGCCCAGCACCTGCTCCGAGAAGCTTGTGACGAGAGCACATCCCAGCTGGAAAAGGTAAGGTCTATGCCAGCCCTTCTTGCCAGAACTGGGAACCCAGGTTGGGTGACGGTTACCACGAAAATTGTTTTCTTGTTATCATTATAATCATAATGGGGATATTTCTTGGGTTCTGAATACCTTGTTTCTCATGTAAACCTCCTGATGTCAGTCCTTTCGAGTGGACTTCTCAGCTTGTCAGGTAAGAACACTGCGCCATCATTCCCGGGGGCAGGAAGGGGTCACAGAAAGGAAAAGGACAAAACTGACAGTCGAGGGTTTAACCTAATATAGTCTTTTATACTTTTTTCCCACTATAAAACAGCACATGTGCAAACTGAAAAATTCAAAAATATATAAAAGTAAGGGGAAAAAGAACCAAAATTAATCATCTAAACAATCCCACTGAGCGTTTTTGGTATACTCTTTTCCGAGCTGCTGATCTGAACATTCATCTTTTGTTTTTATTGTTTCTAATATAGACACAGTCTTATTTATGCATAGTTTTGCATACTGCTTTCTCTTACATAATATTATATGAACCATTTTCTGTATGACTGTAGATTCCTTATGTGCATTACCTTCACTGGATACATGACACTTCATCTGGTGGAGACACTGTCACTTATCTGGCTATTCCTTTTGGTTAGATATTTGGATTGTTTCTAATTTTTTATTATAAATAATACTGTACTGAGTGTTTTTTGCCTAATTGTTTTCTTATTGTCAATTATTTTCTTTGCTTAGGTAGATTTGCAAGAATTGAGAATGTGGGTAACAGTATTTTTAAAATTTTGAATATATGCCAAACTTTTTCCAAAAGCTTGTAGAGATCAACCCTCTTGCCGGCCTACAGCTTTGGAAGATCATTGCCATGTTCTGGTCCTTGTGGGAAATTCTTATTGGCTGTGAACCAGGAGAGCACTTTATTGATGGTATATGTGTAATACTTTGATTAACACAGGTTTAAGGTTTTCATTTAATTACTAGTTGGAAATAGCTCAATTACTAAACCTCCAGCCTGTTCGCAAAGTTGTAAGAGAATTTTTGGGGGGAAATGGTCAAGTTCAACGTGCTTGATAATTATTGAGGAGAGAACATTTTTGGAAAATTCTCCAAGCGAGGCTTTAACAGTATGTGGACCAAGAACTTCCAGATGTCCAAGCTGAATTTAGACAAGGCCAAGGAACCAGAGTTCAAATTGCCAACATCCGTTGGATCATAGAAAAGGCAAGAGAATTCCAGAAAAACATCTACTTCTGCTTTATTGACTATGCCAAAGCCTTTGACTGTGTGGATCACAACAAACAGTAGAAAATTCTTAAAAAGATGGGAATACGAGACCACCTGACCTGCCTCCTGAGAAATCTGTATGCAGGTCAAGAAGCAACAGTTAGAACTGGACATGGAACAACAGACTGGCTTCAAATTGGGAAAGGAGTACGTCAAAGCTGTATATTGTGACCCTACGTATTTAACTTATATGCAGAGTACATCATGAGAAATGCTGGGCTGGATGAAGCACAAGCTGGAATCAAGATTGCCGAGAGAAATATCAATAACCTCAGATAGGCAGATGACACCACGCTTATGGCTGAAAGTGAAGAGGAACTAAAGAGCCTCTTGAATGTGAAAGAGGAGAGTGAGAAAGTTGGCTTTATTTAAACTCAGCATTCAAAAAACTCACGTTATGGCATCCAGTCCCAGCACTTCATGGCAAATATATGGGGAAACAATGGAAACAGTGAGAGAATATTTTCTTGGGCTCCAAAATCACTGCAGATGGTGACTGCAGCCATGAAATTAAAAGATGCTTGCTCCTTGGAAGAAAAGCTATGACCAACCTAGACAGCATATTAAAAGGCAGAGACATTACTTTGCCAACAAAGGTCCATCTAGACAAAGCTAAGGTTTTTCCAGTAGTCATTATGGATGTGAGAGTTGGACCATAAAGAGAGCTAAGCACCGAAGAATTAACGCTTTTGTACTATATTGTTGGAGAAGACTCTTGAGAATCCCTTGGACTGCAAGGAGATCAAACCATTCAACTCAAAAGGCAGTAAGTCCTAAATATTCATTGGAAAGACTGATGCTGAAGCTCCAATACTTTGGCCATCTGATGCGAAGAACTGACTCATTGGAAAAGACCTTGATGCTAGGAAAGACTGAAGGCAGGAGAGGAGAAGGGGAAGACAGAGGATGAGATGGTTAGATGGCATGACCGACACAATGGACATGAGTTTGAGCAAGCTCCAGGAGTTGGTGATGGACAGGGAAGTCTGATGTGCTCCAGTCCATGAGGCGGCAAAGAGTCGGATGTAACTGAATGACAGAACTGAACTGAGCATTTTTGATTCCTCCCATTATGGATTCACAGTATATGTGGTCAAAGCCTCTCTTCTTATGGGAGTACTGGAGCACGTCAGAGTTGCCGGCCCATCATTTGTGGCCTGGGGATTGTAAGCAGGGACCCAAGAAACAGCAGTCTGAGGTGTTACCTACAGAGCAGTCACGCTGTCTGGGACCTTTTCCCAAATGGAACTCCAGACTGCCGTCACAGAACTTCCCATTGAACCTGAACCTCTTGCAGCTCCTGTATTGGCAGGCAGTTTCTTTACCAGTAGCACCACCCGGGAAGGCGTGTTTAAGTCCAGATATCAGCAAATTCAGTTTCCTGATGTATGTACTATTGCTCTCCTCTGCTGTTTCTTTTTTTCCCTTTTAATGTGTATTGAAAATAGACTAGATAATTCTCTAATAAATATTTGTATTGTTAATTTGTATACAATGAGGATATACATATGTATATATATATATATATATATATATATATAACTAAATATAATTTGTTAACAAATCTGAACCTGAGACAAAAGTGAAAACTTTTGGCAAAACAATGATGCTGTTTCAAAAAAAATAGGATATGAGACACTTATAAGGTCAAGTTTTCTAGAAGTAGCATTAAAAAACTAAACAAAAACAGGCAAACTTTTCTTAATTCTTAATTTTTTAAATTATAATAGTATTATAACACATTTACAGAAGACTTGAAAAATGCAGAACCAAGTTACATGTAGTTCTACTATGTATTACAATTTTTTAAGTAGCTAAATTAAGATTTTTAGTTGGAATTTCAAAATCAAACCCTCAAAAGTTAATAGAATAACTGGACATAAAAGTAGAAGAATATAGTAGACCTGAAAAGCACTGTGAATCAATTCAACATTAGTAAGATTTATACAGTTTTCACACAACACAGGGTACAAGTTCTAATCAAGTTGCCATAGACCATAAACCAGGAGACACACAAATGTAATCCAGGGACGTAAAAAAAAGGAAAAACTTTCATGGTCAAAGGTATTGAAATCATACAGAGTCTGTTCTCTTACCACTGCACACTTATGTTAGAAACCAATATCAAAAGATATTTGAAAATAACCCACATATTTTCAAGTGTAATGTGACAGTTACCAAGAGACTTAGCCGTTGAAAACTTCAAGGTTAAAAGACAGAAAACACAGAAGGTGATTACAGAGAAGAAAGAATTTAAATGAGAAACTAATATCAAAATAAGAAATTAACATCAAGAATACTTTAAAAACTCCATGTATTTGGAAAATAAATGTCCACTTTTAGATGATGGGTGTATCTAAGAAACCATAACAAAGAAAATTAGAAAATATTTATAACAGATTAAAAATGAAAGGAGAATTTTTCAGAACTTGTTGCATACAGCTGAAACAGCTCAATGCAACTAAATACAATGTGGAATCTCGAAAACACCTAATGAACAGTGGAGGGTCTCCTGTGGAGGTGTGGGTTGGCAGTGGCTTGCCGCGGGGACAGATGCATTGGCAGCAGCAGTTCTGGGAGGTGCCCCTTGGCAAGCGAGCCCTCTTGGAAGTGGTTATTAACCCTGCCATAGAGCCTGTAGACTCCAGGGCTGAGTCACCTCAGGCCAAACAGCTAATAGGGAGGGAGCCCCACCCATCAGCAGATTACAGTGTTACTGAGCATGACCCTGCCCACCAGGACAAGACCCAGTTTTTTCCCATACATGCCCCTCCCAACAGGATTATCTCCCAGATGAAAGAACAAGCTAAAACCCCAGAAAAACAACTAAATGAAGTGGAGATAGGCAACATTCCAGAAAAAGAATTCAGAATAATAATAGCGCAGATGATTTCAGTTCAGTCGCTCAGTCGTGTCTGACTCTTTTCGACCCCATGGACTTCAGCATGCCAGGCATCCCTGTCCATCACCAACTCCTGGAGCTTGCTCAAACTCATGTCCATCGAGTTGGTGATGCCATCCAACCATCTCATCCTCTGTCATCTCCTGCTCCTCCTGCCTTCAATCTTTCCCAGCATCAGGGTCTTTTCCAATGAGTCAGCTCTTCACATCAGGTGGCCAAAATATTGGCGTTTCAGCCTCAGCATCAGTCCTTCCAATGAATATTCAGGACTGATTTCCTTTAGGATGGACTGGTTGGATCTCCTTGCAGTCTAAGGGACTCTCAAGGTCTTCTCCAACACCACAGTTCAAAAGCATCAATTCTTCAGTGCTCAGCTTTTTTTATAGTCCAACTCTCACATCCATACATGACTACTGGAAAAACCGTAGCCTTGACTAAAAGGACCTTTGTTGGCAAAGTAATGTCTCTGCTTTTTAATATGCTATCTAAGTTGGTCATAGATTTTCTTTCAAGGAGCAAGCATCTTTTAATTTCATAGCTGCAATCACCATCTGCAGTGATTTTGGAGTCCCCCCAAATAAAGTCTGTCACTATTTCCTTTGTTTCCCCATCTATTTGCCATGAAGTAAAGGGACCTGATGCCATGATCTTAGTTTTCTGAATGTTGAGTTTTAAGCCAACTTTTTCACTCTCCTCTTTCATTTTCATCAAGAGGCTCTTTAGTTCTTCTTCACTTTCTGCCATAAGGGTGGTGTCATCTGTGTATCTGAGTTTATTGATATTTCTCCTGGCAATCTTGATTCCAGCTTGTGCTTCATCCAGCCCAGCGTTTCACATGATATACTCTGCATATAAGTTAAATAAGCAGAGTGACAATATAGAACCTTGCTTGACATACTCCTTTTCCTATTTGGTACCAGTCTGTTGTTCCATGTCCAGTTCTAACTGTTGCTTCCTGACCTGCATACAGATTTCTCAGGAGGGCAGTCAGGTGGTCTCGTATTCCCATGTTTTTAAGAATTTTCCACAGTTTGTTATGATCTACACAGTCAAAGGCTTTGGTGTAGCCAATAATGCAGAAGTAGATGTTTTTCTGGAATTCTCTTGCTTTTTCAATGATCCAACAGATGTTGGCAATTTGATCCAGTTGATTTAGGATCTTGGAAAAAGAATGGAGAAGATGCAAGAAATGTTTAACAAAGACCTAGAAGAACTAAAGAACAAACAAACAGAGATGAACAATACACTAGAAGGAATCAACAGCAGAATCACAGGTAAAATGGATAAGTGACCTGGAAGAGAGAATGGTGGAAATTACTGCTGTAAAACAAAATATAGAAAAAAGAATGAAAAAAATGAAGACAGCCTAAGAATGTTCTGGGAAAACATTAAAGGTACCAACATTCGCTTTATAGGGGTCCCAAAGGAGAAGAGAAAGAGAAAGGACCCAAGAAAGTATTTGAAGAGGTAAGAGCTGAAAACTTCCCTAACATGGGAAAAGAAATAGTCAACCAAGTCCAGGAAGCACAGAGTTCCAGGCAGGATAAACCCAAGGAGGAACACACTGAGACACATAATAATCAAACTGACAAAAATTAAAGACAAAGATAAAATATTAAAAGCAACAAGGGAAAAATGACAAATAATATACAAGGGAATTCTCATCAGGTTATCAGCTAATTTTTCAACAGAAACTCTGCAAGCCAGAAATGAATGGCACAATACATTTAAAGTGATGAAACGGAAAAACCTACAACCAGGAATACTCTATCCAGCAACACCTCATTCAGATTTGACGTCAAAATCAGGTTGTACAGACAAGCAAAAGTTAAGAGAATTCAGTACCACCTAACCAGCTTTACAATAAATGCTAAAGGAACTTCTCTAGGCAGGAAACAAAATAAAGAAATACCTACAAAGAATAAACCAAAAACAATTAAGAAAATGGTAATAGGATCATACATATCAAACTTAACTTAAATGCAAATAGATTAAATGCACCAACCAAAAGACATGGACTGGCTGGGTGGATGAAAACATGTGCGTATATGTATTTCCACGTACCACATCACTCTGCTTAATGCCTCAAATGGTAATTATTTTATACTGTTAGGTTAATCATGTTTCCATTATGGCTTGCAATTATAATTATCTTTTATTTTTTGTCTGACTATTAATTGTGAAAACTGATGAACATCTCTTGCTATTGTGATTATATAACTATTAATAGTATTCTAATACAATTCTGAAAATATAAAGAAATATCATGTAAGAAAACAGGAAATTAACCTGTGATACAATATTATTAACTAAAGCACAGATATTAGTCAAACTTCACAAAACAGGTAAACTTTAATAGTCTGTTTTATTTAACTAGAATATATTAAATATTATCATTTCAACATATAATCAATATAAAAATTATTGACATGATTGTTGCTTTTCAGTCACTAAGTCGTGTCTGACTCTTTGCAACCCCATGGACGGCAGCACACCAGGCTTCCATGTCCTTCACTATCTCTCAGAGTTTGCTCAAACTCATATCTCTTGGGTTGGTGATACTGTCTAAGTTATCTAACCATCTCATCCTCTGCTGCCTCCTTCTCCTTTTGCCTTCAATCTTTCTGGCATCAGAATCTTTTGCAATGAGTTGGCTCTTTGCATCAGGTGGCCAAAGTATTGGAGCTTCAACTACATCATCAGTCCTTCCAGTGATTACTCAGGACTGATTTCCTTTAGGATTGACTGGTTTTATCTCTTTGCCATCCAAGGAACTCTCAAGAGTCTTCTCCAGCTCCACAAGTTAAAAGCATCAATTCTTCAGCACTCAGCCTTCTTTATGGTCCAACAGTCACATCCATACATGACAACTGGAAAAACCATAGCTTTGACTATATGGACCTTTGTCAGCAAAATATGTCTCTGCTTTTTAATACACTGTCTAGGTTTGTCATAGCTTTCCTTCTGAAGGACAACTGTGTTTTAATTTTCTTTCCTGCAGTCACTATCCACTGTGATTTTAGAGCCCCAGAAAATATTGACAAGATAATTTACTGTTTTTGTAGTAGGTCTTTGAAATCACCTGGAAAAGAATCTGATGCTGGGAAAGACTGAAGGCAGGAGGAGAAGGGGACAACAGAGGAAGAGATGGTTGCATGGCATCACCGACTTGATGGACATGAGTTTGAGCAAGCTCCGGGAGTTGGTGATGGACAGGGAAGCCCGGCATGCTGCTTAGGGTCGCAAAGAGTCAGACATGACTGAGCGACTGAAATCACATATGATTTTACGTTTTCAGCACATCTCATTTTGCATGAGCCATGTTTCAAGACTTAACAATCACACGTGACTGGTCCTGCCATCCTGGGCTGCATAGTCCCAGACTTGCCCATGGGCTTGGTGAACCTTTTGAGTCGATTCTCTTGGCAGTTCCCAGCAGCACTCTTCTTGCTGACATCTTGTCCCTGTTCTGTTTTGACCAGGGCCAGCTCCTGAGCATCTCTGCAGCCTATGGTGACCTGGAGACCGTCCGGTATCTTCTCACTGAGAGGCTGGTGGAGCTACCAACGGAGCCCACCGATGACAACCCCGCCGTGGTGGCAGCACAGTTTGGGCACGCTGACGTCGTTCAGGAGCTACTCGAGTCTTTGCCAGGTAAAGAGTCTGCTTCCCTGGGGGCTCAGATGGTAAAGAATCCGCCTGCAATGCAGGAGACTTGGCTTCAACCCCTGGGGTGGGAAGATCCCCTGGAGAAGGAAATGGCTACCCACTCCAGTACTCTTGCCTGGAAAATCCCATGGACGGAGGAGCCTGGCGGGCTATAGTCCATGGGGTCTCAAAGAGTCAGACACGACTGAGCGACTTCACTCACTTTGCCCGGTAAGTCCCAGGGTGTGAGTTCTTCACCCCCACTCAGGGACCCTCCTTTTGAAAAAATACTTATTTCCTTATTTGTTTGGCTTCATTGAGTCTTGGTTATGGCACAAAGGATCCCCGTCGCTGCACGCAGGCTTTTATCCTGTTGTGGCGCACCAGCTCAGCTGCCTCACAGCATGTGGGGTCTTAGTTCCCCAACCAGGGATTGAACCAGCATCCTCTGCATTGGAAGGCGGATTCTTAACCACTGGACCACCAGGGAAGTCCCTCAGGGACCCTCTTTTCCTAGGAACCAGACAGACATTTGGAGGGGGGTGGCTGCACTCCAAGTTGTTTATGTCTTCACACTGTTTACCAGTCCAGATCCAGAAATCTGGGGGTATTCTTTAAAGCAGTTTTAGATTTAAAGAAAAATTGTTGAGCAAGTACCAAGAATTCTCATATACCACCCTTCACAGTTTCCCTATTATTGATGTTTTGTATGAGAATGGTACAGTTGTTAAAATTGATGAACAAACCAATATTGATATGTTATTACTAATGGAAGCTCATAGTTTGCACTAGGGTTGTATATTCTATGACTATTAACAAATGTGTAATGACATATATGTACCATTATTGTATCATGCAGAATAATTTCACTGTCCTCCTGTTCTACCTGTTCATCTCTTTCTCAGTTCCTGGTAACCACTGATCTCTTTACTGTGTTCATAGTTTTGCCTTTTCCAGAATGACATATAGTTGGATTCATATGGTATGTAGCCTTTTTGGATAGACTGCTTTCATTTAGCAGTATGCATTCAAGTTTCCTCCATGTCTTTTCATGACTTGAGAGCTCATACACACACACACACACACACACACACACACACACAGACACATACATATATTTTATCACTGAATAATATTACATTGTCTGGATGTTCCTTGCTATGTTGCTTTCTTAATAACAAGTAATTTTTTGTCTGGTAGACTCAGGCATCCTGGTCTCCTTTGATTTCCTGCAATGGCCTTGGATCTGTTACAGTTATTGCTACAGCTATAGGCTGAGGCATTGTCTTAGCAGTGGCTGTTGGGAGTTAGGATTTTGCAAGGGAATTGGGCCAGCTTCATGGAATATGTGACAATGCAGTCACACAGGGCCCCATACTTAGAAGAGCCCCACACTTGGTTTGTGAGCATGCCTGCTAAGTCACTTCAGTTGTGTCCAACTCTTTGCAGTCCTGTGGACTGTAGTCTGCCAGGCTCCTCTGTCCGTGGGATTCTCCAGGCAAAAATACTGGAGTGGGTTGCCATGCCCTCCTCCAGGGGATCTTCCCAGCCCAGGGATGAAACCCACGTCTCTAAGGTCTCCTGCATTGGCAGACATATTCTTTACCACTAGCACCACCTGGGAATTACATGGGAATTACACCTGGGAATTACATATAGCACCCACTACACTCTGCAATTACCCTCTTGAAATTTGTAATACTTTTTAAACAAGGGACCCCATTTTAAGTTTTACGTTGGATCCCACAAATTATGAAATGGAAACCCACTCCAGGATCCTTGCCTGAAAAGTCCCATGGACAGAGGAGCCTGACGGGCTTCAGGTCACAGGGTTGCAACAGGTCGGACACGACTGAGCAACTAACACACACACACACACACACCACAAATAATGCAATAGTACTGTTAAGGGCTTCCCTGATAGCTCGTTTGGTAGAGAATCTGTCTGCAATGAAGGAGACCCTGGTTTGATTCCTGAGTCGGGAAGATCCGCTGGAGAAGGGATAGGCTACCCACTTCAGTATTCTTGGGCTTCCCTTGTAGCTCAGCTAGTAAAGAATCTGCCTGCAATGCAGGAGACCTGGGTTTGATCCCTGCATTGGGAAGATCCCCTGGAGAAGAGAAAGGCTACCCACTCCAGTATTCTGGCCTGGAGAATTCCATGGGCTGTATAGTCCAGGGGGTTGCAAAGAGTCAGACACGACTGAATGACTTCCACTTTTCACTTTTTTTTTCACTGTTAAGGGAGTGTCTGACTGTGTCCTTTGAGGTAGATTTGTGCTCAGATTTGGTTCCAAGCTGGCATGCCCCTCATATACCTGGAGAAAGAATGAGTTTATGAACAGAAATCAGGGCAGTGTTAGGGCCCATAGACACAGATTGGGTCAAGCAAGGTATAGGAAGGCAGAGAGGAGAGGAGTCCCTGAGGTGCCAGAGGCTGATTCTTTCTCCTCAGGAATCCCCAAGAATAGCTCTGTTCTTGCCCTAAAGAATCTATGCCAGCTGACTCACTCATTGGACAGCTTACATTTATTGATCATTTGCCAAGTACTGGACACACTACAGAATCTGAAAGACACAGCGGCTTTTTAAAAAGGTGGTCCCAGCCCTTTAGTAGCTCCTGGTCCAGCAGAGGAAATTGAGGCAGAAAAGACTAACTGTGTGGTGTAACCATGCAGAGGTTGAAATGTCTACACAGTCATTTGCGACCACACATCAGGGAATGGTCTTGTCTGTGTGCAGGCTGGGGTCCTCAGAAGGGGTCAACATCTCAACTGGGCTTTGCAGACTGAGCAGGAGTTTACCTGGTGGACAAACAAGGGAAGAGCCTGGTTTGCCTGCTTCTGCAGAGCAGGGAGCTTGGCTCGACCTGAGTATGTTGGAGCTGAGCATGGTTTTCAGCGGCTCCTGGGGTGTCCTGTCTTTAATTCAGCTCGGGACAGAGCTAGTGGGACTGAAAGAGTTGAGGGCATTTGCTGAGCCCTGTGGGGAGTGCAGAGATGGGCAGAACAGTGTCTGTCCTCTGGGAATTCCCAACCTGTTGGGAGGGTGGCCCTTGTCAGGAGTAAGGTAAGATAAGAGGCAGCTGGAGGACAAGGGCGGGTCCAAGAAGAGGATGGACGAGAGGTCCATGGTGGGGGGGTACATCACTGTGTAATTATGAACATCATTCAAAGGACATCATTATGTAATTCCTGGTCTTGCAGCTCAGCGGGCTGACAAGAAAGAGGAGGTGGAAAGATGGAGACCAAAATGGGGCTTTTTGAGCTGGATTTGGGCCTCAAAGAATACACACAGGGGTTTGCATGGTTAAGATAGTACCCTTTGGTTTTGGGTAAAGCAGAACTTAAGGCTTGACTTCGCCATTTACCAACTGTCGGACCTTTAGCAAGTTCCCAACTGTCCCTGAGCTTTGGTTTCCTCATATTAAAATGATGACTGTGAGATACAGGGCCTGCCTCCTGAGACTGACACACTCCATCCTCAGCAGGTGTTAGCAGCATGACAACCGCACCTCTCACAGCTGGATATCTGGTCACAACTGAGTTAGGGGTAATTTGTTTTCTGCTCATGTACCTCCTCCTTTGAATTGTTCATTTTAGTCATCAATTGAGGGCAAAGAAGGGATATTTATTTAGCACCTGCTGCACCCCAGACATGATGCCAGGTACCTTGTGTATTGGGTTTTAATTCTTGCCTTCTCTACCTCACCCCCATTTCCTGGTCAATTTCCTATGACACAGAGGGGTACTCTCTCCAGGCTCCAGAGCACTTTGGTTCCGGAGAACTCTCCACCTCTGCAAATGAGTGTTGTGATGCAGTTGGGAAGTGTCCACGTGGGGGATGAGATCATTTTTCCATGGCAGCTAGATCCAAAAGACCTTGCATTACTTTGAACTTGAAGATACTGTGACATTTCAGCCCATGCTGTCCCTGTTTGTTCAGTGTGTTATTTCATCCAGGAATTAAGTGGGCAGTTCTTTTAGGGAGCAGTTCTCTTAAGTTTTAGGCTGATCTGTTTCTTCATCAGAGTATTTTTAAACTTATGAAAGTGGTATATGTATATTACAGACAATTCGGGAAAGCAGAAAGGGTTATTACTCTAAGAACATAATGACATAACACAATGAGTTATATCAGGCACTTGACAGATGTTATGACAGTTTACTGAGTCAAGTACTTGATATACACGATGTCATGTAATCCTCACATTAAACTTGGAAGGCAGGGTGTTCCTTTTCCCTTTTACTTATGGGTAAACTGAGCCACAGAGAGGATAAGAAATTTGCCCCAGATGACACATTTTAATATTTTAATTATTTAATATTTTAATCCTAAGTCACCTGTCTCTAAAACCTGTGTCCCTGTGTGTGATGCTGCTCCAGGGATGCGGTCAGGGCTGGGGATGAGGCAGAGAGTAAGGGCATCTCACCGTCCCACCACCCAGAGAGAATTCTGCAGCACTGAGGGTAGGTGGTTCTTCCTAGTCTTGTGTCCACACATACATTTTTCATCGCAATTTCACTGCATGTGCTGTTCTGAATGCTACTTTTCCCCAGCCGGTGTTATTTGATGGGCAGGCGGGTTTATAGTGATGTGGGGAAATGTCATATGCAGTTCAGAGGGGCTGTTCCGTAGACACTGTCAACTGGACATAGCGACTTTCAGCTGGAAACAGGGCCGTGGCTGGAGGGGACCTCAGAGCAGGAGCAGCTGCGCCTTCAGCGGCCCTCTCTCTGTCCTCTCATCCGAGCAGGTCCCTGCAGCCCCCAGCGGCTCTTGAACTGGATGCTGGCCTTGGCCTGTCAGCAGGGGCACCTGGCAGTAGTGAAGCTCTTGGTCCTGCGCCACGGGGCTGACCCCGAGAGCTGCGCAGTCAGGAAGAATGAGTTCCCAGTCATCGTGCGCCTGCCGCTGTACGCGGCCATCAAGTCAGGTGGGTGCCGGTCAGCCCACCCGTGACAGCCTTTGTCCTGTAGAGACGCGGGCCCGCCCTTCACGCTCGCCTTCGGCTCCCCAGGGCCTGTGTGGAATTTCCCAGCTCTGTTCTCGGCTTCTTCTTCAAAAGATCTGCGTCCTTCTTCCTCCCCCCACTCCCTCCTGCGAGGGGATTTCAATGCCAGTGACCAGCCGCGGCAAACGCGACTCCTCGGAGGCCCTGCAGAGGGCAGAGCCCCACCGAAGTGCTCTCACTGACGGGAACCTGTGGAGTCAGGGGAGGCAACAGAGACATTCAGCAGCTCCATGCCCTTTTCATTTTCGTTTCACATGCGTGTCAGGCCTTTTGGACAGCCGTGACACACTCTGCGTCCCAAATGCCCTGAGCACTCTGCTTTCTGTCCTGTAGGGAATGAAGATATTGCCATATTCCTGATTCGGCATGGAGCCTTTTTCTGCTCCTATATTTTACTGGACAGTCCTGACCCCAGCAAACATCTCCTCAGGAAGTATTTTGTTGAAGCAAGTGCTTTGCCCAGCAGTTGTCCGGGAAAAATGGTGAGTAGTCTTTGTCTGTGGATGGATGGATGAGGAAGAGGTGGATTATTTTTCAACCATGAGAAAGAAGGACATGGTTCCATTTGTAACAACGTGGATGGACTTCGAGGACATTATGCTAAGTGAAAGAAGTCAGACAGAGAAAGATAAGTACGGTATGTTTTTACTTATAGGTGGAAACTAAAAAAGCCAAACTGTGGAAACAGTAGATGGTTTGCCAAGGCCTGAGGGGTGGGGCAAATAGCTGGAGTGTTGGCTTCAGCCATATGATAAATAAGCCCGGGAGATCTAATGTGTAGCACTGTGATTACAGCTAATAACACTGTATTATATACATGAAAGTTTCTAAGAGAATAAATCTCAAATGTTCTCACCACAAAAAAATAGTAATTAGGTGGCATGGTACAGGTGTTAGCTGAGGTTACAGTAGTAATTGTTTTACAATATATAAATGTATTATATCAGCAGGTCATAACTTACACAATGTCATATGTCAATTATAGCTCAATAAAACTGGGAAAAAACACATGGGAATTAGTTCTAGTTAGTTTACCATTTTAATAACAAAAATAGGATTGCATTATTTACATTATCTTCAATTTGGCTTTTTAAATTGAGCACTCTGTCACTGACACCCCCTCGATCAGTCAGTGTAGCTGTATCTCATTCTTTTTGGTATGTGCCTCAAATCTAGAGTGAATGTAGCTTAGTTGACTCAGCCCTTCTCCTGGTAGTGGACATTTGGATTATTTCTGGGTTTTGCCCTTGTGATATAGCCTGATTTCTAGGGTATTTCTTATGTAGATCAAAGTCCTGAAAGTGGACTGCTTTGGAATCAGTTCCACAAATGCTGTGGTGACTCACACTCTCGCCATCACGACATGGGGATTTCTATTCCCCACATGCTGGCCAGCACTGGATGTCCAGGGGCATTTTAATTTTCATCACTCTGATGGGTTAAAATGGAATCTTCTTGTTTTAATGTCCGTATTTCTTATCTTAATAATGTTGAGCATCTTTGCATATCCTCATAAATTATTTGTGTCTCCCCTTATGTGAGTTGCCTGTTACAGTTTATTGATTATTTTTCTCAAGGATTACTCACCTTTTCCTTCTAATTTTGAAGAGTCTTATTGTATATTAGAGATTTTAAGCCTTTTTTGTTTATCATAGATGTTACCAATATTTTTCCCAATCCATTATTTGTCTTTTGTCTGTTATCTTTTGAGATAACAAAGATATGTGAATATATAATCAAATATGTCTGTCTTTTCATTTATGGCAGTTAGGTTATATAAGAAAGTCATTTTCCCCTCAATTTTATGTAAATATTCTCCTAGAATCTTTTATACTATTTTGACTCTTTTATTTTTTACATTTTAAGCCTTATTTTTCCTATCATTTCTTTGTGTATGTGGTTTCAGGGAGCGAATCTAACTTTCCTCTCTTCCAGGTAGATGATCAAATATTCCAGCACAATTTTTAAAGTAAACTTTGATTTTCTTTCTGGATTAAAATGTCACCATTGCCATTTCTTCCAGTATATACTTATATACATTTTGGGATTCTCTGCACTGGTCCACTAGCCTTTTAATCTATTTCTGTTCAAATGCCATGCTGTTTTGATTATAGGCATTTTATTTAAACCTTACAACTGGTTAATGCAAGTTTTCTACTCCTTATTTGCTTTTTTCAAAAATATCTTAACTGTTATCAGACATCTGTTTTTTCCATTTTGTGCATTTCCCATGGTAACTTTCATGGTGATATGTGCTGCATTTAGGTTCTTTAGTAGGATTTTATAGTTTTACTGATAAAGGTTTCCTGAACATATTTTGTTTATTTATTATTGTTTTTGCCATTGTTTGAATGGAATGTATATCATTCTTTCCCATTTCTGACTTTCTGATATGAAGGAAATCTCTTCTGCTTATTTATTTGTTTTACCCAATCCCCTTACCAACTTCTCTTATTAATTCTAATAGTTTTCAGAGAAGTTCCTCAAAACTTTTAGGTATATATCAAGTTATCTGCAAATTCAAAGCAGGTTTGTCTTGTCTTTTCTAATATTTATTTAACTTTATTTCGTGGCTTATTGTGTATTAGCAGAAATGTCAAAAGTTGAATCATCTGAAAAGAGTGGATGTATCTCTCTTGTTCCTGATTTTAAAGGTCCTGGCATCAGCAGTTTATGGGCATTTTCTGTACATTTTTGGTAAATAGACTATTGCTGTATTTAGGTAGTTTCCATGTATTCCTCTTTGCTTAGGGTTTTTATTAAGAAAAGTTGCTGAATTTTATTGGATGTATATTAGCAGCTGTGGATATACTCACATAGTTTTTCTACTTTAATTTGCTGTTCTAATGCATGATAGTAGGTGTTGACCTAATATTGAAATCTTATAATAAATGTTAATTGGTGTTATTATGGATGGATTTGATCTATTGATATTTTATTTACAATGTTTGCTTCTATATTTACAGGTAATTGATCTATACTTTTCTATTTCTATTGTCTTTGAGATTTTGGTATAAAACAATGTTAGCCTTACAAAATGACTTGGGGAACTTCCCATTTTATTACAGTCTAGAGAAGTTTCATAGGAATCATTTATTACTAATGGTTGCTTAGATAAAGCAGGTCTTTGTTTTCAGACATCTTTTGAAATCATTGGTCAGTTCAGGTTCTCTGCTTTTGCTTATATGCAGTTTAAGATGTTATATTTTGGTAGAAAATCATCTATTTCCTTTAGATTTTTGAATTTGCTATCACGGCATGTTACATTTACCTTTTTTGGTAATTATTTTCTCCTATGTCTGTAGTTATATTTCCATTCATGGTATTGATTTATGATGTTGAACAGTTTTACTTTTTCTCTTTTAAATTTTATCAGACTAGTCAGGGTTTTATATATTCTAGAGGTCCTCAAGGAACCACTAGATTTTATTTATTTTTCATGATTTATTTTGTTTGTTCCTTCATTCACTTTGGCTTTTCTCTGTACTGAAACCGTCTTGACATCGTCTCTGAATATTTGGTTGATGGGGTTGTGGTCAAGCACAGCTCCGGTAGGAGCTTCCTGGCTCTGCTCTAATCTGGGCTCCAGGACCTCCATCTGGTTCCTTACATCTCTGGGTCTTGGTTTCCTCATCTACTGATCTTTATCTAGTTCTTCATATAGTTCTGAAAGTTTTTGGTTCATACTCCTGGTTTATGGCTTTATAACCCATTTGGACCTATTCATTATGTCAAATATCTGCCTTAACCCCGTCAAAGCTTCTGTCCTTAAGATTGGGTTTGTTGGCTCTGCACATGGCCACACTTCTCTTTTTTCCTTTGCATCCACCTTTATGAGCTTTCCCAGCCTTTATATTCAGTTTTTTCTTTGTCTTATGTGTATTTCTTATAAACAGCATTGTGTTTTCTTCACTTTAAATTATAATGATATTTTATTTTGCATAGTCACAGTATTTGACACTTCAAAAAAAGACATACCACTGATAAATTAAAAAGTGGATATACTTGTCAAAGTTACAGCAGACATAATGTTTAGCTGAGAATCACTTCAATAGCATAAGGCTCTAAAGGTGCCAGATAAACCAATACTTGTTTGGAATAAGATATGCAACTTTCTTAATGACAGGCTTACAGAAGAAGTCCTGGTTCCATGTGGTCAAGGTTACAGTCATAAAACCTAAAGTTTTAGCACAATCGTGCTTCAGACTGAATTTTAAATAGTTATGATAGTTTACACAATATGTGATGGACTGCCTTCTGCAAAAAATTACAACTTGAAGACTTCTTTCAGGCATTACCAGTATCCAACATGTGTACATTCTGAATAATTCTGAAAAGAGCAAAATTAATAGGTTCTGACATTCACATCTGACATCTCAAGTTTTATGACTGGCAAGTCTTAATGCTCCTGGACTTTGGGGTGTACAAGGTAGCAATATTTTAAATTTGTTTAAGTAGGATCTGGGGAAAATTAAGATCAAATGGGCATACATTTCTTGACTATATAGTGCCACTAACCCTCAATTAACTCTATAGGGATTGGTTAAGCATCAAAAGCTAAAGTAATAGATTTTTATGTTAAAATGTAAATACCAGTTACTCCATACTAATAACACTTTAAAGTCACTAAACTAAGTATTTCCCTTGTAGAGATAACACACAGAAATTAACTGACAGAACAGAAACAAATTATGAAAAATGCTAATTACCTAAATGGATCCATGTTCACCCTTTGTGTCTATTTCATATATTCTTCCCACCCACCCCACTCCAAAAAACGTTCAGATTATTACATCCAAAAGTAATCTATTCCTGAATTACTTTTCAAGAGACAAACCACCCTATAGTGTATAAGCTACTTAAGTCTGCACATCCTAGGATGCTGCACTTCTATTGTCCTGGCTCTATAATTTGGAAATCTGCTCAGGTTTAGTCTCCTTTTAGAACCTTTCCAAATAAACAGAATTTGTGATACTTAAATTCAAAGACGGTACAGATTATGTGACACCTCCTTTTTTGGGGATTAAATGAAAATCACAGGATTCTGTGCGGCTAAAAACTAAATCTGAGTTACTCGTGTCTGGCATTGTGTAAATATATTTTTAAGTTCATTTTGTTGGACTTCTTTAACTACTTCAGGTTCTGCGGGGCTCTTCTGAACATTTGCCACTGCAAACTTTATCCCCTGGGTTAATCCAGCTTGGGTAATGTTAGCAACCTATTCTGTGAAACTTCAAACCTTTGCAAAGGGAGAGACTGCTCGATTGCTCCAGCTCTCTGAAGGAGAAAGAGTTACATGAAGCCCTGTCTCAAGTTCAAGCATGCTGGATTTGGAGCTGGTGGTCTTTTGAGATACAACTGACTGCCCTAGTTCAACTGACACAAACTGTGGCCCTGTTGCAGAAAAAGACACATCTAATTGAGATGGTGGAGAAGGTATCTGTTTCCATTGATTTGATTGAATTTCTTCATGAGAAACTTGATTAGTCATTTGATTTCCTTTCTTCCTATCCTGCTGAGAAACAGATCTGGTTTCTGATAGCCTGATAATTTTGTTTTGTGCATCTTGAACAGATCCGTGACAGCAAATATCCACAGGCTTGGCAAAGCCAGTCAATGTGTATATGATGTCAGCAGAAGGACCTTTCTTCAAAGAAGACTCATGGCCTTTTCCAAGCCCACATTCATGAGTGATAGTAACCTCTGAAGGATCATGAATGCTTATATCAGTGTTTCTAGTAAACTAAGGTTTGCCTAATTGAGGTGCTGAAGCAATAATACCACCATTAGGAAGAAATAGTCTACTGTCCCTACACTCTCTGAAGAGTTAGCTAGCTGCCTGTCTTCATCAGACTTAGAATTTGTATGGAATTCATCAGAGTGGTATGAGTCATTATCTGAAGACATTTCTCCATCTGACTCTGCCTGGGCTTTATTATCCATCACACTTGCATTTTCCATGGTTTCAAGACTTCTATCTGATTTCCAAAGATTTACTTTTAAGTTTGGTTTTAGAAAGTTAACTTTCATTTCAGAGTTTATAAAGTTTTTGAACTTTCATGGATTGCCAATATTTACAGTGAATTTGGTCTGTATCACTTTTTTATTTAGAGATGAAAATTTACTCATTAAAAACTTCACCTGGGCCAAAGAGCCTTAGTTTTGAGAGCTGATGCCAGTGATGTCTTTGAGGTTTACTGATTTTTCTCTCAAGTTCTCTCTATTGTAGGTACTTCTAACCTCATGGCTTGCTTGGTGATCTGCAGCATCTCTGCAATGCACTGAAGGGTATCTTTTCCATCCTCTTCTGGATTGTGCATTACAGCTCTCAGTGTGTGATAACAGCCACTTGCTTCTGTATCTTCAGTGACATCTCATGCAGGACAACTTTGGCTAACCAAAGAGTGGGTTCAGGACCTATTTCTATTTTTCCCAGATCTACCAGACTTAGTTGTTGATACTGGTTTATTTTGTCAACTTTCATCATCATAACAGATCACGAAGTAGACAGAGTTAGAAAGCAGTAATGTAGCATCAATGAGGATGTGCTCTTAAAACTGTCTCTTGAGCCAAGTCATAAAAATTATCTCATGATGCGTAATATGAAATAAATTCTACACCTACTAATTAGTGTTACTTCATCCTAGCTTCTTTTTTGACACTAATGTTTACATCTGTCAAACATGATCTCAGTCAAAAGCAGCAAGTCCAGAAGGAAAAGCACTTAGCATATAACAGGCAGTTGAGAAAAATGTCTGCCCTTCCCCCACCCACATTTTTACCAAAGTATAAGCTTCAGTAAATACTTAATTTTCCTCTCCACCACCCTCCACCCCACTTAAACAGAAAAAAACAAAAACAACAACAAAAAAAACCCAGACATTTTTTTAAATGTAGACAAGAAAAGAAAGGAAAGCTCTTTGAGTGCTTCCCCACCCCCACGCCTGAAGGAAGGGCTGCCAGTCAGACAGCCTTCCTTCCTCCAGCCCCTCATGCAGCCTTGCCCCCGCAAGGGTCATTAGGCGACATAGACAGGAGGCTTTATTTTTTTTTTTTTTGGAATTAAAGAAATTAAGATTTATTGAATATTGCTAGTTTTCTTTTTTTTTCTTTTTTTTTTCCATTTATTTTTATTAGTTGGAGGCTAATTACTTTACAACATTGTAGTGGGTTTTGTCATACATTGACATGAATCAGCCATAGAGTTACACGTATTCCCCATCCCGATCCCCCCTCCCACCTCCCTCTCCACCCAGTTCCTCTGGGTCTTCCCAGTGCACCAGGCCCGAGCACTTGTCTCATGTATCCCACCTGGGCTGGTGATCAGTTTTACTATAGATAATATACATGCTGCTCTCTCGAAACATCCCACCCTCGCCTTCTCCCACAGAGTTATAAAGAACATTACAGCATACTAACACATATATATGGAATTTAGAAAGATGGTAATGATAACCCTATATGCAAAACAGAAAAAGAGACACAGATGTACAGAACAGACTTTTAGACAGGAGGCTTTAAAAAGCAGTGATTTACAGGACAAATACAGCCTTACAGGAACTTTAACCTGCACAAAGGAGAAAGATCTTGAAAGTCACCACCAGGCTGCCACCTCAGGCTCGGCCCTCGGCCCTGAGGCTGGGCGGGGAGGAGCCCCGAGGCGTGTCCCTCTGGTCAGTGCTGTCTGCTCTGTCAGCGAGTTACTGCAGTCAGAGCTGTCTGCACCAAACCCAGTGCCTGTAGCGACTGCCTGTATTTTCAGTTTTGTCTTTGTCTTTGGTGTATTTCTTGTAAACAGCACTGAGTTTTTAATCCCAACTGAGAGTATGTCTTTTGAAAGAGGAACACACCTAATTCACATTTTTGTAGGACCTTTCATATTGGTTTATGCCTTCCATTTTTGGGATTATGCATGCGTGCTAAGTCCCTTCAATCATATCTGACTCTTTGTAAACCTATGGACTATAGCCTGCCTGGCTCCTTTGTCCATGGAATTCTCCAGGCAAGAATACTGGAGTGAGTTGCCATGCCTTTCTCCAGGGTTTCTTCCTGACTCAGGGGTTAAACCCTTGTCTCTTACATCTCCTGCATAGACAGGTGGGTTCTTTACCACTAGCACCACCTGGGAAGCCCCTTTTTGATTACATACACTTCTATTTTTTTTTCTATTTCGCTAAAGTCCTTGACTATGTGAATCACAGAAAACTGTGGAAAATTCTTGAAGAGATAGGAGTACTAGACCACCTTATCTGCCTCCTGAGAAATCTGTATGCAGGTCATGAAGCAATAGTTAGAACCGGACATGGAACAATGGACTGGTTCCAAATTGGGAAAGGAGTATGACAAGGCTGTATATTGTCACTCTGATTATTTAACATATACAGAGTACATCATGTGAAATGCTGGACTGGATGAAGCTCAAGCTAGAATCAAGACTGCAGGAGGAAATATCAGTAACCTCAGATATGCAGATGATACCGCTTTAATGGCAGAAAGTGAAGAGGAACTAAAGAACCTCTTATTGAAGGTGAAAGAGTGAAAAAGCTGGCTTGAAATCCAGCATTCAAAAACCGAAGATCATGGCATCCAGTCCCATCACTTCATGGCAAATAGAAGAGGAAAAAGTGGAAACAGTGACAGATTTTATTTTCTTGGGCTCAAAAATCACTGTGGACATTGACTGCAGCCATGAAATTAAAAGATGCTTGCTCCTTTGAAGGAAAGCTGTGACAACTCTAGACAGTGTATCAAAAAGCAGAGACATCAGTTCTGGTTCAAGATGGTAGAGTAGAAGGATGTGCGCTCATCTCCTCCTGTAAGAGCACCAAAATTGCAACCACCTTTTGAACAACCATCAACAGGAGGACACTGGAACGCACCAAAAAAAAGATATCCCATGTCCAAAGACAAAGAAGAAGCCACACCAAGATGGTAGAAGGGGCACAAATATGTTAAAATCAAACCCCATACCCACTGAATGGGTGATCCACAAACTGGAGAACAATAACACCAAAGTTCTCCCACTGCTGTAAAGGTTCTAAGCCCCGTGTCAGGCTTCCCAGCCTGGGGATCCAGTAAAGGGATTGGGAATCCCTAGGGAGTATGACTTTGAAGGCCAGTGGGACTTGACTGCAGGATTTCCATAGAACTGGGGGAAACACAGACTCCAGTCTTGGAGGGCAAAATAAAATCATGCATGCACCCAGACCCAGAAGAAAGGAGAAATGACCTATACAGGAGGCTGGACCAAAACTACCTGCTGGGGTGGGATGTCTCCTAGGTCAGGAGGGGTTCACCACAGGGACAAGGGCACTGCAGCAGCAGTCCTGGAAGGTCCCCCTTGAAGTAAACCCTCTTGGAGGTCCCCATTAACTCTGCCATAGAGTTTGTAGACCCCAGGGTTGGTTCACCAGGCCAAACAACTAACAGGGATGATGGTCAACCCCATCCATCAGCAGATAATTGGGTTAAAACTTTACTGTGCAAGGCCCTGCCCACCAGAGCAAGACCTAGTTTTTCTCACCCTGTCCCTCCCATCAAGAAGCCTACAGAAGCCTCTTAGCTTCATCCACCAGAGGGCACACAGAAGAAACAAGAAGAACCACAGTCGCACAGCTAGAACAAAAACCACATTACAGAAAATTAATCAGGATGAAATAGCATAGAATTATGTATGTCCCAGATGAAGGAACAATATAAACCCCCCCCCCCCAATAAAAGCAACTAACTGAAGTGGAGATATGCAGCCTTTCAGACAAAGAATTCAGAATAATGATAGTGAAGGTTATCCAGATATCAGAAACAGAATGAAGATGCAAGAAGTGTTTACCAAAGATCTAGAAGAGCTAAAGAGCAAACAAACAGAGATGAGCTAGAAGGAATCAATAGCAGCATAACTGAGGCAGAAGGACAGTTAAGTGACTTGGAGGACAGAATGGTGGAAATCACTGCCACAGAACAGAATATAGGAAAAAGAATGAAAGAAAACGAAGACAGCCTAACAGACCTCTGTGAAAGCGTGTTAGTCGCTAAGTCATGTCCAACTTTTTGCACTCACAAGGACTATTGCACACTAATAGCTGAAAACTTCCTGAACATGGGAAAGGAAATAGTCAGCCAAGTCCAGGAAGCACAGAGTCCCAGGAAAGATAAACCCAAGGAGGAACATACTGAGAAACGTGGTAATCAAACTGACAAAAATTAAAGATGAACATAAAATATTAAAAGCAACAAAGGGAAAATGATAAATAGCATACAAGAGAACTCCCATTAGGTTATCAGTTGATTTCCCAACAGAAAAAAGCCAGAAGGGAATGGCACAATATATTTAAAGTGATGAAAGGGAAGAACCTGCAACCAAGAAAGACTACCCAGCAAGACTCTCCTTCAGATTTGATGGAGAAATCTAAAGTTCTACAGACAAGCAAAATTTAAGAGAATTCAACAACACCACAACAACTTTACAACAAATGCTAAAAGAGCTTCCCTAGGCAGAAAGCACAGGAGAGGGAAAAGACCTACAGAAAATAAGCCCAGAACAATTAAGAAAATGGTAATAGGATCTTTCATATTGATAATTACCTTAAATGTAAATGGATTAAATGCACCAACCAAAAGACATAGACTGGCTGAGGGGATGAAAACGTGCACGTATGCACTTCCACTGACCGCATCACTCTCCTTGACCGCCCCTCTCAAATTGTGTGTGGTTACTTTATATTGTTAGGCTAGTCATGTTCCCATTCTGGCTTGCAGTTATAATTATCTTTTACTTTTGTATGGCTATTGATTGTGAAACTGATAAGCATCTTTTACCATTGTGATTATGTAACTATTATTCATTAAATACCATTGTATCATGATTGGTCAACAGAGAAGTAGTAGAATTCTGTATCACCAAAATTACCATTTCATAGAAAAACCTGTAATCTCTTTTTAAAATCCAGATTCATATCAGAATTTTCTTGGAATTTTTTGAAAAATACAAAGGCCCACGTATTGCTTTTTTCCTCCAAAGTGCCAGAGATGTTTCAAATGAGGAGCCATGTTTAAAAACAACTGGACTATGATGATCTTTTATCCAGTTTGTTTCACTTCTTCTATTTCATATTCAGTGCTCCCATTTCATTTAGTTTATGTTTTCCAATTTCTCCATCTTTTCTTTTTTTATGTTCTTTCTCAAGCCTTTATTAAGCATTGCATAAAAACTTTTGTATAAATATATATAAATTGTATGTATGATATATATATTTTAGGAAACATGAATTTTTGCCTAACTAAAAAATTTATAACATTTTGATTCCTCTTGTTTGCCTTAGTATGACTAAAATGCTAGATTTCTAAGTTAAAATAGATATAGAATAAGCAACAAAGGTTTACTGTATAGCACAGGGAACTATACTTAGTATCTTGTAATAACCTATAATGGAAAATAATCTAAAAAATAATATATGTGTATATGTATAAATGAACCATCTTGCTGTGTACCTGAAACATTATAAGTCAACTGTTTTGTTGTTGTTGTTCACTCAGTCATATACGACTGTGCAACCCCAGAGATTGCAGTATGCCAGACCTCCCTGTCCCCCACTATCTGCCAGAGTGTGCTCAAACCAATGTCCATTGAGTCAATGATGCCATCCAACCATCTCATCCTCTGTCGTCCCTTTCTCCTCTGCCTTCAGTCTTTCCCAGCATCAATATCTTTTCCAGAGTCAGCTCTTCATATCAGGTGGCCAAAGTGTTGGAGTTTCAGCTTCAGGATCAGTCCTTCCAATGAATATTCAGGATTGATTTCCTTTAGGATTGATGAGTTTGATCTCCTCACTGTCCATGGGACTCTCAGGAGTCTTCTGCAGCACCACAATTCAAAAGCATCAATTCTTCTATGCTCAGCTTTCTTTATGGTCCAACTTTCACATCCATACATGACTAGCTTTGACCATATGGACGTTTGTCAACAGTGATATCTCTGCTTTTTAATATGCTAAGTTTGTCATAACTTTACTTCTAAGGAGCAAGGGTCTTTTAATTTCATGGCTGCAATCAAATATCCACAATGATTTTGGAGCCCAAGAAAATAAAGTCTGTCATTGTTTTCATTTTTTCCCTATCTATTTACCATAAAGCAATGGAACCAGATGCCATGATCTTAGTTTTTTTAAGGTTGAGTTCTAAGCCAGCTTTTTCATTCTCCTCTTTCACCTTCATCAAGTTGCTCTTTAGTTCCTCTTCCCTTTCTGCCATTAGGGCGTCCCTGAAGCTTAGTTGGTAAAGAATTCGCCTACAATGCAGGAGACCCTGGTTCAACTCCTGGGTCAGGAAGATCTGTTGGAGAAGGGATAGGCTACCTACTCCAGTATTCTTAGGCTTCCCTGGTGGTTCAGCTGGTAGAGAATCTGCCTGTAATGCAAGAGACCTGGGTTTGATCCCTGAGTTGGGAAGATCCCCTGGAGAAGGGAAAGGCTGTCCACTCTAGTATTCTGGCCTGGAGAATTCCATGGACTGTACAGTCCATGGGGTCACAAACAGTCGGACATGACTGAGTGACTTTCACTTTCACTTCACTTTCATCTGCATATCTGAGGTTATTGGTATTTCCTCCGGCAATCTTGACTCTAGTTTGAGCTTCATCCATCCTGGCATTTCGCGTGATGTACTCTGCATATAAGTTAAATAAGTCAACTATATGTCAATAATATATATATATATACACACACATATATGTGTATATGTATATATGTATATGTATAAGAAAGAAAGAAAAAGTAGAGACCTCGCTTTGCTTACAAAAGTCCGTATAGTCAAAGCTATGGTTTTTCCAGTAGTCATGTACAGATGTGAAAGTTGGACCATAAGGAAGGCTGAGTGCCAAATAATTGATGCTTTCAAATTGTGGTGCTGGAGAAGACTCTTGAGAATCCCTTTGACTACAAGGAAATCAAACCAGTTAGACCTAAAGGAAATCAACTCTGAATATTCATTGGAAGGACTGATGCTGAAGCTGAAACTCCAATACTTTGGCCCCCTGATACGAAGAGCCAATTCATTGGAAAAGACCCTGATGCTGGGAAAGGTTGAAGGCAGGAGGAGAAGGGTGTGGCAGAGGATAAAATGGTTAGACAGCATCACCAACTCACTGGACATGAATTTTAGCAAACAGGGAGACAGTGGAGGACACAGGAGCCCGGCGTGCTGCAGAGCGTGGGGTCACAGAGAGTCAGACATGACTCAGCGACTGAACAGCACCATTTCCTTTTTACCTTTTTCTTTTCTTAGTATTTATTTACTTATTTATTTGGCTGCTTAGGGTCTTAGTTGTGACACACGAGATCTTTGGTCCTTATTTGTGGCATGTGGGATCTAGTTCCCTGACCAGGAACCAAACCCAGGTCCTCTGCACTGGGAGCTCAGAGTCTTAGCTACTGGACCACCAGGGAGATTCCTTTTTACCTTTTTCTAATCATTTCTGGTTTGCAAGTTTCTAGAGAACACTGGTATCTGTTTTCCACACCTTCTTACCTCTCTGTACCTTGGCTCGTCTCAGTTATAAACAGAGGTAGTTACAGTATCTACCTTGGAAGCCAGCTGTGCACTTAGCCCAAGGCCTGGCACATAATAAGTCTCAATAAACATTAAACATCAGCTTCATGTTGCAAAAGAAAGTAATGATCATCTAACCCTTACATGTGTATAGTGTTAAGTGTTTTTCCCAGCACTTTCTTATCATGTTTGAACCATATAACACGTCAGTAAGAATTGCAGGAAGTAGAATTTGTTTAGCAGATGAAAATATTGAGGTTTAGAGATATTCTGTTACTTGTCTGAGAACAGAAAATATTAAGCAGTGATGCTGAGACCAGAATCTGAATCTTTGTAACTTGGGGATTTTCTCATTTCATAATCCCTGCAGTGTACCCCTCAGGTGTTTCATGTAGATCAGTGGTTCTTGCACTTTTCTGTAATTGGAGTCACTGGTGGCTTTTAAAAATCACAATGTAAAAAAAAAAAAAATCACAATGTGCAGGCCACATTGTACAACTATCTAAATCCAAATCTATAGGATGGGACCTGAATCAGTAGTTTTTTAGAAACTTCCCAAGTGATTCTAATATGCACCTGGTGACTTTCATTTTTTTGGTTTAAGGTTAAAAGCAGAAGTGGTTGAGATCTGTGTCTGTGATCTTTTCAACTGGTAATTCCTGCTAAGTTGCCAGGGTAGGGATAGAGCGTGCACGTGATTATTGCATTCTGTAAATGAGAACGCAAAGACAAGACACAGTTGCTTTTCTTCTCCTTCGCTCTCTTGGGTAGAATCGGAAGAGAAAATGAAATTGCAGTACAGCCTGAGTCATAAGGACTTTTTGGGCTTCCCCAAAGTGGGTGGTGTTTCTTTTTTATTATTATTATTCAAGTGAATTTCACACTCAAGCACCTTGCATTAGGTGCGTTTGGCTGCTCGGATTGCTGACCTATGACAGCACTTTCCTTCTGTGCTGCCAGCAGAAGAGAGAGGTTTAGTGCGGGGTGGTCCAGCATCGGGAACGATGACTCAGGAACCAGAGGTATGTGCCCTGACCTTCCCAGGTGTGCAGGGGGATTGGACTGGCATTTGGGGTTTAGAATATTGGACTAAGGCCGGCATCAAAAGGGTACTTGGCTGCCGTGTGTACACAGCCTGAAAACTCTGTCTTCCTGGCCATTCATGGCAGCGACCTTGCTAAGGCAGTCATCTTGTTTCCTTCTGTTTTTGTGCTCTGCCTTCCCCACCAGCCAGTTGGTATTTTTTAATGGAATTGCTGCCTCTGTGGAAGCCAGGGCTTGTTGAGGTTCCCCCACGCCTCTGTGTCAGGCCCAGCCTAGTTCTCAGGCTGCCAGAATCTGTCTCTGCCGGCAACCGGGAACGGCTGAGAAGCCCATGTTGATTTTCCACTGTCAGCGGGCAGTTAGGTTTTGATGGTGTTTGGAAAGGAAAGTCTGAGAGCCTGCATCACATGGTCTGGATGCATTTTTCAAAGAGCAAAAGCGAAGCCAAGTCAGACCTGACCAAAATCGTTCCTAGCTCTGGCTCCCGAGTGCCCCTCTGGAAAGTCACCCAAACCCTTGCCTGGATGTTTAATGAGCTGGCCTGTGTTCGTGGTGGCCATCCTGTCAGTGTTTGCTTTGTTGCCATGAGAAATAACACTTTGGTGTTGGCATGGCCAGGAAGAAACAGATGCCGGGAGGCCAAGGCAGGGCCTGGACTTGGCACGGTATTTGTCCCATTCAGCAGTGAGAAGGCTGGGCTGGAGGGCTTGCTGAGCTGGTCTGAGTGCTGGAGTAAGTGGATTAGAACTGAAATTTTTGAAACTACCCAATTGGGAACTTACTAATTTTCTTTAGAAGTCTCTAATGATGACAGATCTGATAGTGAACCTAGAGAAGATCATTCATTACACCTACTACACTGTCATTATTACTGCTGACACTTTGGATCAGCTCTGGCTTATGATGCACCCTGCATATTTCTGGTGACTGGCTGTCTAGATGCTGGTGTCTGTGCCCGAGCACAAAGAGCCTGGCTGCATTTGGGAGCTGAGGCCGCCCTTCTCAGGCATCAGGGTGGTCTGGAGGGTCCAAGGACGCACACGCGGGCGCTCGGAGGGGCACCCCCGCAGCAGGGCCAGCTGCTCAGCTCTGCTCCGGCCGTCGTGAGCAGCTGACCGAGGGCCGCTGGCGCTGGGGGAGGTAAGGCTTCTGGGGAGCTTCCCTGCCCCAGTTAGGCCTGGGGTTTGGTATCAGGGTCTTACCCGAGAACTGTGAGCTCTCCAGGGCATCTTGGCATCTGCACCTCGCACCTTTTCTGCTCCTTGCAGCCTTCTCCAGCGGGCGGTGTGGCTGGCCGGAGGTGCGCAGCAGCGCGGGGGTGGGGGGCAGCCTGATGGCGCGGGGTTCTGCCTCCTCACCGCTGGCTTGTGTGAGAGGAGCGCTCACCTGCCCTGTGAGAGTTACTAAATATGAGACAAAACTTAGAATGGTCATGGCCTCTGTCATCCGCTCCGCTTTCCATGGCCCTGAAATTCAGCCGATGATCCTGCATGTGTCTGTTTTACCTAGTTTCCGGATGCCACAGCTTTCTCCACCCTCATGCCCTGTTCACATGCTTTCCCTATGGAATAAACTTGCCACTGTGATGCCGTCCACATGGTGAGTGCTTCCTAGAACTGGAGAACAGACAGTGAGGGTCACACAGGAGAACAGGTGAGCCAGGGAACCCTATAACCTTCCAGGCAGATGTTCATGCTGGGCGTCCCATTAGATCATCAAACCTAATACAAAGCAGCAGTTATACAAACCACTTGCATTTAATTTACAATGGAGAAAATGCTTCATAGAGATACAGAAATACTATTCTTTGGAATATGTGACAAACTAGAAAACACAATAAGGATAAGAGAAGAAAAGGAAACATTATCAAGTGTCATTGAAACTATTGGATATCAGCATTGTTGTGCAGTCCCTAAGTCATGTCCCACTCTTTGCAACCCCACAGACTGCAGCCTGCCAGGCTTCCCTGTCCTTCACTCTCTCCCAGAGTTTGCTCAAACTCATGTCCATTGAGTTGCTGATGCCATCCAACCATCTCATCCTCTGTTGCCCCCTTCTCCTCCTGCTTTCAACCTTTCTCAGCATCAGGGACTTTCCCAATGAGTCGTCTCTTTGCATCAGGTGGCCATAGACAAGTACATTCATAATTATGCAAATTAATCCCAGACAGGTAAAAGTTAAGCATTTGAAACTCATTAGAATACATTTTAAAAGCACATTTATTCCAGTTATAAAAGAAAATGATTACATTTCAAAACTTTAAAGGTATATCAAGATGTATAGTCACAAATAAGCTAAATGATATATATTAAAATTAATTATAGTAAAAGGTAGTAATACAGTAAAATATAGCTTTACTATAGTATACTAACATAGTAAAATATAATTTTTAAATAAATATTAAAAAGAAAAACATTAGAAGATAACTTGAGAAAAAAAGAACTGACAGAAACTGAAATCCAAAAAAAGTAACAGATGCAAGTACATGTCAGTTGATAATTGAGTTTAATTCAGTCAGTGTTTGTAGATCACCTACTAGATGCTTGGCACTCTTCAGTGCCCAAGCCAGAACCATGGCTTACAAATGGCCTTGGGGAAGAAGTTCAGAGAAATGAATGGTTAATTTACATAAGAGAAAACACAGACAGTAAATCATGGCATGGAAACATACAACGTTATTGGAAACTACAGAAATAAAAATTAAAATAAATTGAAAATGCTGTCACATACCTGTTAAACTCACAAAAATAAATATAAATGCTGAGTAAGACACTTGGCAGCGTCAAAGAGAAAGGGACACCAAAGCCTTGCTGCTGGCAGTATAAATTGGTTCCATATGTGTGGAAAGTAATTGGCATCATGTGACAAAAGCTATAAAGCACTTTTCTCCCAGAGAACAGCTCTGAATTTGGTATTTCCTTTTTGAAAGATACCTCTAGGACATAACTCAAAAGGAAAGAAAAGTAATTGCCACAACTGCACTGCTCAAAGCATGGCTATTTATAAGAAGCTAGGAGAAAACCCCCGCTACCCAGCAGCCGGGGAACTGCACCGCTCGTACTTTACCCAAAGGCGGACACTGCCCAGCAGGGACAGCGGGCAGCCTGCCCGCGCTCAGCACCGCGCCACCCCACCAGCTCGCCACACCTCAGCCCCAGGCCCGGGAAGGCTCCCCTAGCCCACAGGCCGGGTCACATCCCTCGTCCATCTCTGAGAGCTCCCTGCCCTTTTATTCATAGCACTTAAAGTTTGGGGTTGTCCGTTCGGGTGATATTCTTGTCTAATGTCAATTCCCCCCTTTAACTGGAAGCTTCTCCAAAGCAAGACTTTGTCCTGTTTTGCTCACTCTGTATTTGCCCCTCAGTGTAGGGCCTGGAACAGGGTGAGTAGATGGTTGCTTAGATGGATGGCTGGAACATAGGTGGGTGGATGGATGGATGGGTGGGCTCCCTGGATGGATGCATGGATGAACAGGTAAATAGATGGGTGGATAAATTTTTATACATGTAGTAACCTTCTGTTTACATAGGACTTTATGGCTGACAAAGTACTTTGCAAAACATTCTACTTTAATCATCTGTACAAATCTATGAAGTAGAAATTGTTGTCTTAAAAATTGAGGAGACAGTTCTCTCAAACAGTAACTTGAATAGGGTAGTAATTGCAGAGATAGTATTTTTATTTCTTGTTTTTTTCTTTCTCTCGAATTGCTATTGGCAAAATTCTTAAGTTGGAAGGAAGATTTTTTGGTAAATTTCCTATTTTTAAAAGGAATGACTGAAATACTACAGGGAAAAAAGCACAATGTTGATTTAAAAGCAGACCTTGTGTACCTGTTTTTAAGAATTTTAGTGAAGAAAAATTGATAAATTTTAATATGTTTTGGCATTTAGATGATTCAAAGAGGACCACTTTTCTTTAACAAAATGTGCTTGATGGTTTTCCAGAAGTTAGCCCTGTGCTCTTTTCTTGGTATAGACCCTGCTTGGTTGGAGAACTGAAACCTTTGAGTTCAGTTGTTGATTTCCATTAGAGAAAATTTTGTTACAGTTTTTGCATCCATGGGTGTACATGTAGTTGACTTAGAATTTTAATGGCTCTTGCAGAGTAATTGGTTTTGCTCATAAAATGAAGTGAGTCTTCTGTTAAGGAACCATGTAACACAGAGACAATTTGTTCTTTGAAAGATTGGATTGAAAAAGAGCTATATTGAATTAGGAGCCTTTGGAGAGTGATCCTTTATTTTCCTTGTTTGTCTCATATACACTTTTTTCTCTTACTGTGTCACTTTGAGAACTTTTTATTTTGGAAGTAAATCTTGCATTTCAACATCATTATTTGTTTTTTTAGCTCTGGCTGAGGACATCTCCCATAACTTAAACATTATTTTCCAGTGGGTGATGGATTGTCATTTTTATTCTTAGATTATTAAGGTACTTTTATTTTTCACTTAGTCATTATCAATTTTATTATTTTCAAATTATTCTAAAATTGGTTTTATTTAGCAACTTCCTTGTTTTTATTTCATTTTGGTTGTTATATTTTTAGTCTAATTTCATTTCCCCACTTTCTTTTAGCTTTTCATTCTAAGCAGGGCAGGGCTAGTTTGTGATGCTTTACTTTTTCCTTTTGGTAACTGTTATCAGAGTTTTTGTTACAATTACTTGTGTTGCTTATGTTAGTCTAAAAATATATTCTACTCTTGTAAATTGGTTTTTCTCTCCTGTGGTGGTGGTAGTGTTCATTGTTCAGTCATGTCCAGCTCTTTGCAATCCCACGGACTGTAGCCCACCAGGCTCCTCTGTCCATGGGATTCTCAGATAAGAATACTGGAGTGGTATTGCTGTGCCCTCCTCCAGGAGGTGGAATTCTTTCCTACCCAAGAATTGAACCCATATCTCCTGCATTGCAGGCAGGTTTTTTTTTTTTTTTTTTTACCCCCTGAGCCTCTTGGGAAGCCCAAGCTATTCACCAACCCCACCCAAACACTACTCATCAGTGCTCCAAAATGGTCAAGAGCGGTGTGTGTGGTAGTCACTCAGTCGTGACCAACTCTTTGTGACCCCATGGACTGTAGTCTGCCAGGCTCCTCTGTCCATGGAATTCTCCAGGTGAGAATACTGGAATGGGTTGCCATTCCCTTCTCCAGGGGGTCTTCCTCACCCAGGAAAGGAACCCCGGTCTCCTGCTTTGCAGGCAGATTCTTTACCAGCTGAGCCACAAGGGAAGCTGTTTTCTCTCCTAACCAAGCATTATTTGAAAGGGCATTTTTAGTGTCCAAATAATTGGATACCTTTCAATTCTGCTTTCATCATTGATTTCTACCTTTACTTTTCCTTCATGCAGGAGGCTTGCCTTTTCCCTTTTTTCCATTTACTTTTGTTTCTTACTCAGAATACAATCAATATATGTGCAGGTTCATACTGACTTGAAAACAGAGTTTGTTCTCCTGGCCCCTACTCCCATTCTTACCATAATGTCTAATTTTATAATTCTCCATTCATTTTTTTGCATATGAGACCTATCATATTCTGCTAATATTTTTCTAAAATTTTCATGAGTTTGTTTTTTATGAATTTGTCCTGGATTGGAACCCAGAGATTTAGCATGGTGTGTTTTGGGGCTTCATCATCATTAAGGCACCTTGATTATCTCTCCTAATGCCTTTGAAATCGTGTCAGCTATTTCATGGCCATGTGACTGAACGTGGTGTCAATTGGAAGGGACCAGACAGAACATTAGGCTCCTGATGTGAACTGTGATCCTGGTTCTCTTACCTTCAAGCAGATTGCCTCACTGAGGCTGTTTGTGTGCAAATTGTGCCTGAGCTTACAGGGTTACTGTGAGGGACATTTGAAAACGTTCTGTGTATGCCTTGCAAAGAGTTACCAGGAAGGTATTATCATGCCATCACAGCTCCACTTCCAGAAGGTTCTCCAGGGTTCAGGTTTGAGTGTGCCCTAGGAGGCAACAGACTGTTCCGTGTTGACTTTAGGATTGTTTATAAGTTATTTCTGTGCTTACATTTCGCATTGATCTGGCTTGCTTGGTTATGTTTCCCTTTTTTTCCCTTTGTCTGAAATTATATTGGCAGCTAACCACCACTGATTCTGACGTTTACAATATTTTTAGCAGGAGGGCTTTTGTCAGAAGTGATTTCATTTTTTTTTTCTCTCTTACTAAGTCATTTAATGTAATAACTGAGTCATCTAATTAATCTTTCTTCTGAGCTTAGAAGGAAGGCTATCCTCCCCTTTCTCTTTTCCTCTCCTTTTCCTTACCCCGTTTATTGTCCTCAGGTCATTTTCAAAATTCTCCTTTTTCATCATAGAGCCCTCCTAGGCTTTTCCCTAAATTAATAACTGGTATCACTGTCCTTTCACTACATTTTTATTGTGTTTCTAATCTATTTATCTCAAGAGGCATCCCTGTGGCTTTCAAGAATATCTGCTTATTTCATTTCCTTTCTTAAGCCGTGGGCTTCTGCTGGTGGAATGTTCTGGATTCTCAGGTCTTGATTCTCCCATGGTCACTAATTCGTTACCGTGTGTATCAGTGCCAGTGTAACAAAGTAACAAACACGAGCTGGCTTAGAATAACGGGAATGTGTTGTCTCAAGTTCTATAGGCTGTGCATCTGACTCAGGGTGTAGACAGGGCCTGTGCTCCTTGTCACAGCTCCAGCGGAAGACCCTTCCCTGCCACTTTATAGCATCCAGTGGCTACTGGCAGTCCTGGGTGTCCCTTGGCTTGTAGACCCATCACTCCAGTCACACGCCATCCCCCCACCCTGACTTCTCGTCTTTTCTCTGCACGTGTCCACCTCTGTGTCTCACCTCCCCTTTCCATAAGGACACCATTCACACTAGGGCCCGCCTTAATGACCTCATTTTAACTTGATTACCTCCATAAAGACCCTGTTTACACATTAAGTCAAATAAGCTTATTTTCAGGTATCTTTTGCCAGGACACAGCTCCTCCCATGACACCAGCCGTGACTGTTACTCCACTGCTCTTGGCCTAGTCCCCCTCCGTGGTGGTCTCTCATGCACAGGCAGATAGCCAAAGCCCAGGCTCCTACTCCTCCCTCCACTTTCACCACCCACCCTCTCCCTCCTTGAGGACCTATCCCTGCCAGGTGCGCGGACGTGAGCAGGCATCCGGGAGCCTTGCAGGGGGGGTTCTCCAGGCCGTGGCTGGGGGCGCGGTCAGGCCTCGCTTGCCATGGCCCTCACCTACACAGGGAGACTGGGCCAGAGCTGCTGTCTCCAGCATGCTGATCTCCTGTCCAGCTGACTCCCCATCACTCAGAGCCTCCTCTGACAGTCTGGGCTCCCAGAGACACTTGCAGGCTTGAAATTTACCACTAACTTGTTGGCCTCCATGCACAGACCCCCTTCTGCAGTCACTGACGTCCCTTGGGGGGGCCTAGGATTTGTCTTCAGATTCTGCAGCAGACTCTGCTGCCCTGGGCGCCTTCATTCTTAGGTTTCTTTTCGCTTGTTCTTCAGACCTTTTAGTGAGTCTGTTCCTCTCCAATTACACCCATTGGATTTGCACACCTTCAGCTGTCTGGTGCTCTGAATACTCCTTCACAGTCAGAAGGTAGTTCTTGTCTTACTGTCTATTTCAACAAAGAACTGCCACCCAGGAGTGTGCTTACTCACAAAAAGGAAGTCTTAGGTTCTCTGTGGTCCAAAGAAAGAAAGCGAAGATGCTCAGACATGTCTGACTCTTTGGGACCCCATGGACTGTAGCCTACCAGGCTCCTTCGTCCATGGGATTTTCCAGGCAAGGGTACTGGAGTGGGTTGCCATTTCCTTCTCCAGGGCATCTTCCCAACCCAGGGACTGAACTCAGGTCTCCCAAATTGCAGGCGGATTCTTTACCATCTGAGCCACTAGGGAAGCTCCTATGTAGTCTAGGGATCCATGAATACATTTTAGAACATTCTATGTATTTCTCCCCCATTTTAACTCTTGTATCTTGACTGAAAATACTAATTGCACTGACTGCCTTTTTTGTGTCATGCCTTGCTGCCATTGAGTTCCCCTCTGTCCCCTCAAGGGACAGTGAGATGAAAATATGAGAAGGGACACAGATTCTGCTTTGTGGGTTCCATGGAAACCTAAGAAGAAGGCAGCATTGGAGCTTGCTTTGGTGGGGCTGTTCTCAAAATTGCAGAGGCACGTCCTCCCAGTGCTGGAGCAGAGAACCCTTCTCTGTGTCCGTTCAGGGCCCAGTTGCCAGCCCCTCAGCTCTTTAGGTTAAAGCAAGCCTAAAAGCACTGTCAATTTCAGGCTTCATAAATGATTATATTCTTCAACCATAAGGGTTGCACCAAAATAAAAGCCAGACCACCTGACCTGCCTCCTGAGAAGTCTGTATGCAGATCAGAAAGCAACAGTTAGAACTGGACATGGAACAACAGACTGGTTCCAAATAGGAAAAGGAGTACTTCAAGGCTGTATATTGTCACCCTGCTTATTTAACTTATATGCTGAGTACATCATGCGAAATGCTGGGCTGGATGAAGCACAAGCTGTAATCAAGATTGCTGGGAGAAATATCAACAACCTCAGATATGCAGATGACACCACCCTTATGGCAGAAAGTGAAGAAGAACTAAAGAGCCTCTTGATGAAAGTGAAAGAGGAGAGTGAAAAAGTTGGCTTAAAACTCAACATTCAGAAATCTAAGATTGTGGCATCTGGTCCCATCACTTCATGGCAAATAGATTGGGAAACAGTGGAAACTGTGAGTACTTTATTTTTGGGAGCTCCAAAATCACTGCAGATGGTGACTGCAACCGTGAAATTAAAAGATGCTTGCTCCTTGTAAGAAAAGCTATGACCAACCTAGACAGCATAATAAGAAGCAGAGACATTACTTTGCTGACAAAGGTCCATCTAATCAAAGCTGTGGTTTTTCCAGTAGTCACGTATGGATGTGAGAGTTGGACTATAAAGAAAGCTGAGCACTGAAGAATTTATATTTTTGAACTGTGGTATTGGAGAACTCTTAAGAGTCCCTTGGACAGCAAGGAGATTCAACCAGTCCATCCTAAAGGAAATCAGACCTGAATATTCTTTGGAAGGACTGATGCTAAAGCTGAAACTCCAATACTTTGGCCACCTGATGCAAAGAACTGACTCATTGGAAAACACCCTGATTCTGGGAAAGATTGAAGGTGGGAGGAGAAGGGGATGACAGAGGATGAGACTGTTGGATCACATCACGAACTCAATGGACATGAGTTTGAGTAAGCTCCAGGAGTTGGTGTTGGACAGGGAAGCCCTGGCGTCCATGGGGTTGCAAAGAGATGGACACGACTGACCAACTGAACTGAACTGAGTTTCTGGGCTTTAGTTGGAAGTTTTCCTTTAGTCTTGAATCCTCAGTTCTAGGAGTTGGCCCATTCCCCAGTTTCTTCTACCTTCTACTGAGAACAAATTATTAACCCCACAAGCCATCTGCCAAAAGGAACCGAGAGGGTGGGCAGAAGTCTTGGGAGAAGCAGTGTGCCAGAAACCTGGGGAGTGTTTGGGGCAGACTGTGGAGGTGCAGGGCTGTCCGGGGCAGGAGTTGAGATGTTCTCTGCAGACAGATTGCAGTGGGGGAGGCTGTGGGGTTTGAGCAGACCTTGAGAGTTTAGAGTGGTGGATACGGCTAGAGGCAATAGTAGATGGATTGTTGGTCCCGGTGGCTTGCCTCTTTTCAGCACACAAACATTTCTTGAGTGTCTGCTGCACGCTAGGCACAGTGCTGAGCTTCAGAGGTTGTCACACGAGGCCTAGCACTAGAGATGCATGCAGTCCAGCTTCTGGAAGGCCATACTGCGTCATGGGGCAGAGGAGATGGAGACGACCCTTGGGCTGACTTAGCGCAGCACAGAATCCATGGGTGGTTTCCTGAAAAGGGAGTTGAGCCTGACAGTGCCTGAAAAAGTGCTCACCCCCACTCAGCTTGCCCAAGGTCTCACATGGGGTGAGTTAAGCAAACACAGGACTCGTGTCCCTGAGGCAGAGTCCCTGCTCCTTATGCAGTTCTAGGCTGCAGCTCCAGGATCAGAGAGGCTGACAGGAAGAGATGCAGGAGGAAGACTGCCACTGTCAGGACACAAGGTCTCGGCTGGTTCCCCAAGGATGTCTAATTGATTTGTGTCGTAATTGGTTCATGTCACCATAGTAACCTGAGTTGCGCCTGTTGTTTTATTTATTTTTGATGGCCCTTACAGAGTTTTATTTATAAAACTTTCAATCGACACCTAAGGTCTGTTATTTAAAAGCAAACCCAGTCTCCTTTTCACTTTGCATTTGACCGCTGTGTCAGTTCAGGTGACCTGAATGGCCACACAGGGCCATACAGAGTGGAGAGAGTCAGACTGTGATCTGGACACCTTGGATCAACAATGGATGCTGAAACCATGGGATGAACTGATGTAGGAACAGAAAACATTCACTAGTCTCAGAATATCACCCCCTCAGATTGCTAGTTAATCACAAAGAGTACAATGTGACTTTGTGGCGCAGAGGTAAAGAATCTGCCTTCCAGTGGAAGAGATGCAAGAAACTCAGGTTTGATCCCTGGGTCAGGAAGATCCCCTGGAGGAGGAAATGACAACCCACTCCAGTATTCTTGCTTGGAAATTCAATGGACAGAGGAGACTGGTGGGCTACAGTCCATGGGCTCCCAAAGAGTCGGAAACGACTGAGTGTGCACACACACGCACACACGCAAAATGTGGCATTACAAAGGACAGATCCCTTAACCAAGGGATCAGACTTGGCATCACCATTAGTGAAATAACCTGGCATCAGGTGCCCTCTTGTGGAGTTCAGTTAGTAGGAATGAACATTGAGATTTTTGTCAAAAATGCTTAACCTGAATCTAAACATTAGGAAACAAAATTCAGATTATGGGATATTCTACAAGACAACTAGAATGACTTGAAAACCTACAATGCCAAAGTTTAAAAGGACAGCGAAAGGCATGAGGATTCTTCTAGATTCAAGAAAAGTAAAGAGACGTGACAACTAAATGCAGTGTATGATTTTTGATGAGATCCTGGATTAAGATGCAGAATAGTAATAAAAGACATTTCTGGAATATTTGGACATGGAGTACGGATTTGATAATGTGGTACTGATTTCATTTCTTCAGAGATAATTTTGGTGTGAAGTGCCATGGTTACTTTCAGATGACGCAGCAAAAAATGAAAAGTGTGTGTGTGTGTGTGTGTGTGTGTGTGTGTGTGTGTGTGTGTGGAGAGAAAAAGAAGAAAAATGTGGCAACATAGTAACAGTTGGTGAATCTAGATGAGGTATGTATGAATGGGTATGCATTGAACTGGTTAAACTTTTCTGCAGTTTTGAAATTTTTCAAGATAAAAAATTATGGGGGGAAACAATAATGACAATAAAAACAGGCCTACAGTTCAAGCTTGACTTGTCTAAAGTAAAACTGAGACTAAAACTCCATTCTCTTGACCTAAAATCCAGTATACCACCATCTCTCTTCATCGAGGTGGATGGAGAAAGACAGGCAGACAGAGACAGGGCCCCCATCTCCTTGGTTCAAAACCCAGAACTTTGAGAAGGAACAGCCTTTCCAATCCTGGCAAGTTAGCCAAGGAGACGAAGACGGGGCGCACACGCCACCTTGTGACCAGCTAAGGGAGTCTATGCTGCCAATTTTGAAAGTGAACTTACCTCACGTTATTGGTGTCTTTCCCAGTTGCAACATTTTCCCTTCAGTGAAGCACTAATTCTTGGTTCTCTAATTTTCTGATATGGATTTCCAGCTGCTTTAGAGAAACTAGCCAAAAGAGCCGATTTCCTTTCCCCAGAAACCTCAGTGAGCCCCACATTCTTGAATGACCAAGAAGAGCAAAGCCCTGCTCATGAACATTTAACCAGATCCCGTTTACCACCATGTGCCAGCAAGCTGCTGGCCTTTCTGACCCAATCAAATGAGAAAAGCAAAGGAGATTTGTTCAGCGCTTTCGGTAGCGAGTCAGCCACTGTCGCTCGCCTTTTGTCAGAAGAGTGGAGAGGCTTTATCACAGACAAGGGCAAGCCGCCAGGTGTGCCCTGTCTGGAGGCTGTTGGTGGGCAAGCTGGAGGCAGTGACTTAGAAGGGGACATCCTTCATGACTGGTTAGGGGAGCATGTTTGACTTTCCCTAGTTAGTTACAGCAGTTGTCTTAGCATAGGGCTAGAGAACCCTTCTCACCTGAAAGGAAGGATCATATAATTTATACTTTATTTCTTTAAATAGAATGAGTCAACCTCTAGGTCAAGTTCAGTCTCTTCCTTCCCACAGTGTGTTCCTTAGACCAACAGCTCTGGCATCACCTGGGAGCTTGCAGGAAATGCCAAATGCCAGGCCCCACCCATGACTCACTGCAACGCCTAGTAACAGTCCAGGAAGCTACAGGGTAACTTCTGTAACAGTTGACCCCAAATGTCCGGGACTCGTCTGAGAAGTGACTGCTTCCCGAGTTTTGTCCCTGCTTCCAGTTTAGATGAGGGGGTTATCAGTGTCCTGGTAGGTTGCTGCAGGTTTTGTGTCAAAGTCCTCTTTTTCGCATGTGCTCTGGCCGTTGCCTGTGTGTTGTCGCTCACCCTGGAAGTGGTGCATCCACAAAGCACCCCGCACGGTGTGAGCACGTGCAGACACTTCTTACCCTCATCACGGGGAAGGGTGACCTGAAGGGAGAAGACCCAGGTTTGGGTCTCCGCCTTCTTCTCCTGGCTGGTGCGGGTCATCCAAGCTGGGGTGGCCTCTTCTGCACAGAGCAGGGGCCGTTCCTGCTGTGTGTCCCGCCTGGCTGTGGTCAGCCCTCTAAGGGGTGACGCAAAGCCCATGTGCCCCCGCTTGAGTCTGGAGAGCATGTTGCTGTGTCTGCAGAGATGCCCTCGAGAATATAGGTGCCCCCGAGTGCCAACGTGCTCCCAGTGCTCCTGATCTCTCAGGACTCCGCTGAGACGAGCAGGCAGACTCACACTTGGATAAACCATTGCTTTATCCCAAGTCTGCATGAGCCCTGGGTTCATCACTGGCGTGTGCTCTGCCCATTTCCCCAACACCCAGGCTCTTCGTGTGAAATGGTCCCACCTCAAGCTGCCCTGGGTGGATCTGGACTGGCTCATCGACATCTCCTGCCAGATCACAGAGCTGGATCTTTCTGCCAACTGTCTGGCGTCCCTCCCCTCGGTCGTCCCCTGGGGCCTTATCAACCTCCGGAAGCTGAACCTCTCGGACAACCACCTGGGGGAGCTGCCCAGCGTGCAGTCATCAGATGAAATCATCTGTTCCAGGTAGGCTCCTGCCCCAGGCCCCGGTGGGGGCCCCGGCCGTGTGAGCCTGGCTGCCCCCACACTCTGCCTGCAGAGGCTGCTTCCTGCACTTGTGCTCCCTGATTGTAGCTGGTGCTTTGTAAAGCAGATTTTCAGCTAAAATAAGAGAAGGAAGTTGTGGGTGCCTTCAGCAAACTCTTGGGCACAAGGTCCCGGGCTGCTGTCCACGTGAACACAGGGAGTTCTGACAGGGTGGTTTGTCTGGCCCACGTGTCCACTGCTCTTTGCAGCCATGCAGGCCTGCTGGCCCATGATGCCCAGTCTTGGTCCTGCCAGCAGGAATCAGAGGAAGGAGGCTGGTGGAAGCAATGGGACCCAGACACCCCGGCTTTTGGCCTGCCTCCCAAGAAAAGTGAGCAGGAAGCAGTTAACTGCACAGGATTCTGGTCGTGGTCTGACAGTGTGCCTGTCTCTTTTTCTGGGAGGCCTTGGGAAGACACCCAAGCCCCTCTGCTGAGGCTGCACGGGGAGGGGAAGGACCTTCCCTTCCCTGATGTATTGATGATCATGCCTGTAAGCCCTCATTCCGTATGGGACATGAGCTGGTTTCAAAAGTTAAGGCTCTAAGTGAAGAGAAGAAAAGAATGTTGACAAGAGTGTAGGGTCAGTAGTAACTCATGTGAAAAAAGCCCCGTACAAAAAATTAAACAGCCGCCATGGAGTGGGGGGTCCTTAACCAGGGCAGACTTGAGAGTCCAAAAGGTTAAAAGCACTGCTCTCTGGACTTCCAGTAGCATCTAGGACACCAGCTTGTTCTGTTATCACATACTTGAGAAAGGTTACATCCCTATTGGTCAGTGAGCCCCGGACCCACCGACGAGAGCTCTGGTCTTCTTTTTCTACACGACATAGTGACGGTAACATGATGAACACAATCCATGGTGGTGTTTCAGTGCACATTCCTTGTCCTTGTGCCAGGAGAAAAACACATTTACAGAGAAATATGTAACCAAGGCTTGCTTCTGATGCCTTGACTTCCTTCTTTCCCAACTACAGGCTACTTGAAATAGACATTTCCAGCAACAAATTGTCCCACCTCCCACCAGGATTCCTGCATCTCTCAAAACTTCAAAAACTGACAGCTTCAAAAAACTATTTGGAAAAATTGTTTGAAGAAGAGAGTGGTATGTTTCATCATCAGTAACCTGATATACTTTGTCGTTTTCTTCTTGATTGGGATATGTTTACCAATTCATCCTCTTTTATCTTTTAGCCACGAACTGGATTGGTTTACGGAAGCTACAGGAGCTTGATGTTTCTGACAACAAACTGACAGAACTCCCTGCACTTTTCCTCCATTCTTTCAAATCACTCAATTGTCTAAACGCCTCCAGAAATAACCTGAGGGCGCTTCCAGATGCCTGGGCTTGTCCTTTGGTTAGTAACTTTCCAGAAACTGTGAAAGGAGCGGTCAGTCCCACAGAGCTGAGAGGGTGCACCATGCTGCCTCCCCTCGATGGGCAGAGTTGCTCCCATGTTATAGATGAGCATGTCTGTCACTCAGCATCTAGCAGCTGAGGGTCTTAGGCAGGTAACTCACCCGAGGGCCAGCCCCCCTGGCTTTGGGTTTGAGATTGGCACCATAGCACCTATAAGACTTTCCACAGCTACAGCCTGGAAATGGGATGGCCCGGGTCGAGTTCTGTCCAAAAACGCAAGGTCGTTTCTTTAGGACAGCCATAAAATAAGAATGAAGGAGAGAAGGCATAGTCTGCATCCATAGCACTCCCCTTCAAATGGTGGTTTTGTTTCTTGGGAAGTTTGCTTGTTAAAACAGATGGAACCGCATAAAGTATATTTGTGTTTTCTTGCTGTTATTTTTAACAGCAAATATGGAAATTCTCCATTCCTCACATTAATATTTCTAGTTTAAATGTATATGTGTGTGTGGTGTAGGCTCCTCTTCAGAACACTCTCCTGAATTGTCCCATTATTTTCAAGGACAATGGGCCAGGTGTCCTGGGGGAAGGGAAAAGACCGCGAGTCACCTTGGTCTCCCCAGGAAACCATTCCCACCATTCCCTGGAGCAAGGACAGGAAAACAGGGCAAGGATAGTCTGCATGCATGTGTGCTTCAGTTCAGTCTGACCCTTTTTCAACCCTGTGGACTATAGCCCACCAGGCTCCTCTGTCCATGAGGACTTCCTGGCAAGAATATTGGAGTGGGGTCTTTACTGCTGAGCCAGTAGGGAAGCCCAGGAATAGTCTGTAGCCTCTTAATTAGCTGAATTGTATTTATTACAGAGGTTTTTGTAATGGTCTTATTTTTAACATTAAATTTGGAAAGTCTTTCTCATAGAAACCCCTGCCTTTAAAAAGCTGATTAATTCTCTTTATTGTCATACTCCTAGAAATGTTGCAAAGCATCCAAAAATGCCCTGGAGTCTCTACCAGACAAAATGGCTGTGTTTTGGAAGAACCACCTGAAGGATGTGGACTTCTCAGAAAATTCACTGAAAGAAGTTCCCTTGGGACTTTTCCAGCTTGATGTAAGTCAAGTAATAGCACCTTATTTCTCATTTTCAGCTTTTGCAAGAAAACCACTCCACGTTACAGTTCTATGTACTTCTTCAGAGCTTTTGAGACAAAGAAAAAATAAGTTGAAAGAAAAGTTTAACCATCAATATCATGCATGGTTGCATGCAAAGATTGAGAGGAAATGCACAAAATGACAACAGCTCTGGGAGGAAGGTGGGATGATGGGTTTTTGTTCTCCAGAATTTTCTTTAATGTTGACAGTAAGCACAGCCCAGCAGCCCCTTGGACTGACCCTCTGTGGTTCTGTTCCTTCCTGGCTCCTGAGTGGGCCCGCCAGGCCCGCTGGCGCATGAGGCTCGGGCAGTAGCCTCATCCTGCCTCCCTGCCCGGAAGCAGAAGAGCTGGAATTCCCGGGCGTGAACTCAGGAAATGCCTTGTGCCAGAGCCCTGGCTGTGTGTGTCCCAGCAGGCTGTTCCCAGACCTGTCTGTTTTTCCTGCCCCCGTGGGAACCTCTGAAAGCAGAGCATGGGTCCTATTCACCGCTTGGTGCCCAGTGGGAACCTCTGAAAGCAGAGCATGGGTCCTAGTCACCACCTGGTGGACAGAGCCAGGTCCGAGTGGGGTACTCTCCATTGCCCCAGGGGAGTCCGTGTCAAGCCGGCAGAGGTTCCGTGACTTGGGTGGGTCACCCTCAGTGTTGCTGCTGCCACCGACCCCTGTCCAGGGTGTCACCTGGGCCAGCCCAGGGAGCCATCCCGTCTGCCCACCCCTCCTGCGCTGGCACTGTGGCCTCCAGGGCCTTCAGACTCTTCTTCTATTCCCGGGACAGGTCCACAAATAACTGTCACTCTTAAGAAGTGTCAATTCATTCCTTTCATTCTGGAATAATTGCCTCGCCTTGATCTGAAGGGAAGGATCTGTTAACTGTCCCATTCGCCCTTTCTGCTGTGATGTCAGGAGGCTGAAGACTCTGAGACCCCTCACTGTTGGAATCCCTGTGAGAGTGAATTGATTGTAACCGTTTGGTTCCCCTTCCGGTCCTCCACCCCTGTGCTATCTGACGTCACCTTTGCTCTCTCTCTCTCTGCCCCAGGCCCTCATGTCCTTGAAGTTACAGGGAAACCAGCTGGTAGCCCTCCCACCTCCAGAGAAGTGGACCTGCAGGCAGCTCAAAGCCCTGGATCTCTCCAGAAATCACTTTGGCAAGTAAGCAGGGGTGTCTGTCCCCGGTGAGCTCTCAGCTGTGTGCATAAGCCCAGTCGCAGACCCATGGGATGGCATCCATGCGGGGTCGCTGAGCGGCCATGACAAAGTGCCATTGACCGGGCGGCTGAAACGATAGGCATGGATTTCCCCCAGTTCTGAAAGCTGGAAGCCTGAGAGGGAGGCGGCGGCAGGGTCGGTTTCTCCCGAGGCTTCTCCTCGGCAGGCAGACAGCTGAACCCATGTCCTGACACGGTCTCCCCCGTGCCTGTCTGTGTCCTGATTGCCGCTTCTTGTGAGGACACCAGGCAGACTGGACCCAGGCCCACGTTCATGACCTTGTCTTAACTGGATAACCTGCTTAAAGGCCGTGTCTCCAAATACCTCACATTCTCAGATGCTGGGGGTTAGGGCTTCAACATGTGAGTGGGAGGGGCACAATTCAGCCCAACACAGTATCCTGCAATTTCCGGTCTTTAGGGACTCCTGGAGAGTCTCCCTGTATTTAGCCTCAGTTGTCCTTCTGTTCAAAAGTTTTTGCCAGTCACTAGCCAGTATGTGTAGACTGAATAAAAAGTACCCTCCAAGGTCTCCTTAGGAAGACCAGCTTCCTTAGTTCACTTGCTGAGGGCCACCACTGCGGCATCTCAGTGGAACTTACCCCTCGCAGAGAGCTCCCCGGTGAAGAGAAAAGCGGCAGCCCCTGGAGTGGGCCTTCCTGCCAGGCTGCCCCTGCCTGAGACCGAAAAGCTCAGGAGTGGAAACCGCCAGTCCTGCTGGTATTACGTCACCTTCTCTGCTTGTTTTTGTTTTTTGCCAAAAGACTTGTGAGCACAACTGGTGCAGTTAACAGACAATGGCTGTCCACGCTTACACGTCGGCCACAGGGGCCCCAACACCCTGCTGGGGGTATTTTCTCCCTTCTTTCTGTGTGCCATTGTATAGTCACAGCCCGAGTAGAAATGTCTTTGCCATGCTTTCCTCAAACTTGGGCGTTTCTCCCCCTGCAGAAACGAAGACGTCCTTAAAACAAAGCGCATTTCCTTTTTCACCACCAGAGGCCGCCAGCGTTCGGGGACGGAGGCAGGTGTGTGTGTTGCTGCCGGGAGGTGAGACGGCTGGGGGGCCTGCAGGGAGGCATCTCCGGTGGGCTCTGGCCTGCAGTGCCCTGTGGAGTGCCCGGGCTTGATTCGGGCTCCTGACTGTGCCCGTGGCTCGTGCCACACAGATGGCCAGTCCGTGTCCCGAAACCCCCTTTCCTGTCTGCAGCCCAGTAAGTCTGGCAGCTCCCATGTATGGATGACCTGCTGTGTGAGAACTGCCCTAGATGCCTTACATGCGTCAGTCTCTCTGTAACCATCACAACATGATGTGGGTTGTGATTTTCCATCTTGCCGATGAGGAAACTGAGTCTCTTCTTATAGGGATGGTAACCCTCTGTGGGGCCACCCTCAGGAGTTCATCTAAACTCGGGTCACCTTCCAAAGACTTCATCTCCTAAAGCCATCACGCTGGGGGCGAGGGCTCCCACTCACAGATGTGAGGGGACCTGATTCATTCTGAGCACAGGGGTAACTGATGTGGGCAGGGGCTGCTGAGCGGGAGAGCCAGGCCAACACCGTGAGTATCGGCCCTGGGCCTGGGGGCTGCGCTCTCCTGCCTCCACACCGCGGCTTCCTGTGAGGCGCGCATGGAAACACCGCGGTCCTGGGTCCTGCAGGCTGTCCTGGCTGTGCTGAGACTCTAGAGGCGCTTGAGGTCTTCCTCCAAACTCATGACAAGGCCAGTTCAGCAGAGAACATTTCTAGGAAAATAGTTCTTTTTGTTCCTTATTTCTGTAAGGTACAGTGAGAGGTATAGACTTGCCCCTCACATTCAATCACCAGCCCTCTTTTTTAACCTGAAAGTCAGGAGTTCTAAAGCCATCAATGCTCATAGATCTATCCCTGTGGATACTGTCCCAATGGAACCGATATTTAGGTTATTTTAGGTGTAATAAAACTTTTTTCTTCAGCTTGATTGATCTATATTGACAACTGCTTTTTAAGTGTAGATGGTGTCAGGTGGGAATAAGAAATGCCACAGAGGCCAAGACATATTTACAGGAGGTGAACTAAACAGTCTGCCTACCTGTTGCCCTTTTTTGATGATTACATATGATTGAAAAAAGAATGTATCATAGTGGAACAGAGAAGAGTCCAAAAATAGACCTAATATAGGAATTTAGTGTGACACAAGTGGCATTTCAATTCAGTGGGAAAAAGAATATTTTATTATTTTAATAAATATTGCTGATATAACTGCTTTGTCCAGCTGAAAGAAGGGAAAACACTGCACCAGTGCCCTCCTTACATCAGTTACAAATATCTCCATGCAGATGTCAGCTTGAAGCATTAAAAAAAAAAAAAAAGAAAATAACATTTAAGAGCATAAATATATAACTTGAATGTAGGCAGATCTTTAAAAGCTAGGTGGGAAATCCAGGAGTAATTTTTGAAAAAGCAGAATCTTTAGCACTGTAAAAAATGGGAAAACTTTGTTCAGTAAAAGCATCGTAAGCAAAGTCATAATGCAAACAGACCAAGAAGAAATATTTGCAACAAAAATTGTTGCAACATAAACTGGCTTAAATCCCTAATATACAAAGACAGCTTACAAATTGACTTTTTTTTAAGTCAACCCAATAGGCAGAAACTGGGCAATGGATATAAACAGTTCATAGGAAAGGAAGTCCAGATGGCCCAGGAAGAAACAGAAAGGCCTCGAACCTCGCTACTAGGGAAATGCAATTTGGAATTTCATAACTGATCCTTTTCAAAACAAAGGGCCTTAGGACTTTGGAAATTGAGTCCAGACCTGAGGATTTCACTTGGGAGGAAGGAAAAACGAGCATTTTTCTTCTCATGGCTGCCCAGACGGGGTGGCGGGCAGGAGAAGGGCTGCTGGTGGACCTCAGCTGCACTCCCACCGCGGCAGGCCAAGCCTCGGGGGTTGGAGTGGACTAGTAGGGTGTCTCTAGTCTAGAAAGGCAGACCATGCCGGCGCCTTAGGAGGTGGGCCAGCACTCCCGGGGGACTAGCCGCTTTTTCATGAAACCGCCAGAGTGCAAGACCAGAGGCACACGGGGCCCAGCGGGGCAGAAACACGCGCCGTGCCCTGGAAAGTGGCCCCGTGGTGGCCAGCAGGAACATGGCTGGAGCTGGGGAGGACCCAGCTCGGGAGGCTCCCTGGCAGGGGTGGGGGGCGCTGTGCTGCCCACACACGACAAGAGCCCCGTGATTTTGTCGATTTCATCTAGAGAGTTGAGGCCTGTGCCTGGGTGAAAGGGAGAGACACTTTTCCTAAGAGGGTTGTTCTCTCAGGCTGTTGGCCTGGGGTAAGGCATCATCTCTACTTGTTTGCAGATGGATAAAAAACTCCAAGTAGATTTATGTACACTCAAGTAGTCACGTTGGCGCAGTGGTCTTGTCCAAAAATAATTTGGGTGGCCATTTTTACAGTAAAATTCAGACCAGCTGAGTCATAAATAATGTATGAATAAGTAATTACAGTTCATAAATACCTCGAGCTGTGCTCTCTGCCCAGCCCGGTGTTCAGAGTTTCCATTCTGGGCCAAGAAGTCTGTGACAGGTGTTGTCTCTGTATAGAGGACAAGTCCCTTATTCCATCTGTCTGTTTCTTAAAGAGGCTTCTTAAACACCAAGGTGAAACTAAACATGGAAAGTACAGAGGCCATGTGTTCAGAACGTGTTCTCCGGGAAGAAAGTGGGTCTTTCTTGATGTTTTTTTTCCATGCAAATTAGGGCAGGGTGAAGTTGATCATTCTTTTTCATTAAAAAAAAAAAAAAACACACACACACTTTTTGAACGTTTTCCTTATAGAACAAGGATTAGTACAAAGCTGTCCTTAAGAGTCTGTTGCACATTTATTTCTGTAGGGGCCACTGTGTTGAGTCCCATTCATGTGGTGCTAGCTGAGCAAATTATCCAGGCGCCAATATCAGTATTCTGTTATCGTCTCTCCCAGAACGTTCTCTGATGCCAGGTTACCCTGTTACCATTGCGACTGCGTCTGCATGTGTGGAGAAAAGCCAGAGTTAAGGGCGGAGCTGTGATCCAGGGCAGAGGCATCGTTTCAGCCTCACAAAAGAACTCCAGCTTCTCTGTCTTGTGTGTCTGGCAGAGAACTGGCTGAGAGGGCTTTGAGGCCGTTGTTTTATCTTGAATTTGAGCTGGAAGGGGCCCTCAGGGGGGTGCTCACCTGCCCCCATTCTCCCTGCCTCAGGAGAAAGGAGAAGGCACTTCAGAGATTCTGTTGCAATTCGACCCTCTGATTCCTATCAGTTTCCAAGCTTTCCCCACATTCTTTCTCAACTCACACATTCTGGTGCTGTAGAAACAGCAAATCTGATGTAATTTTAATAGGAACCTTAAAACCAGCATAATTACTGAAATCACTTAAATGTACTAGAGAGTTGACTCGTTCCTAGGAAGCATAAAAACCAAGCCCACATTATTATTTTTCAGTTAACTGGCTGTTTTATAATTCAAGAAGTAATATATGCATTAATGTATGGTAAACAAAATTTCCACACTGCACCTAAGGGTGTGGAGTGAATATTCAGCCTTCCAGTGTTACCAAACCGAACTCGGGTCCACTCACCCGTGTCCAGTAAAGACCATGTAGCGACACTGGGTCGTGGTGAAGGCAAGCACAACGTTTATTGCAGGTGCCTGTCTAGGCAGGCAAGCTGTCCAGGCAGCCAGTGCTCAAGAGCTTGAGCTACCCAAAGGCTTTCAGGGAAAGGCTTCTAAGACAGAGTGAGGGAAGGGGATTATGGGGGTGGGAGCAGCTCACTGACATTCACCTGACTGATTGGTGGTGAGGCAGTCGGGAGTCAGCATCAACTTTCTGGTTCCAACGGTCTGGGGTCTACGTGCTTGTGGACAGCACACAGTTAACGTCTTCCACCTGATTGGGGTCTCAGACTGCAAAACAGCTCAAAGGACATGGCTCAGAATATTCTCTATAGCCCTTGAGGAGGAAGTAAAGGTCCTTGACTTTGTTTAATGGATGAATTATTGTTATTTTGACTTGCTTGACTGTTTTCTTTTCTTTCTGCACTTTCTCAACTTCTCTGATGAAAAGTACTCTTTGGAGCTGGGGAAGCCTAGAAGGCCCCAGTTTTTCTACAGACAAGAGGCGAGCAGAGGACATGGGGTTGGGGAGGGCTGTTCTGGGAAAGCCCCATAGGGTCCTGCCCAGTTACACCAGTGATCTCCTTCTCCAGAGAGAACTACGGAACTTCACGTGTCTGTGGTATCAACTGCGTTTGTGTCTGACGTCCACTATAACATATAACATCTGTAACATGTGGTATTTGTAGTGTATATACACATGCTGATAACATGTAACATGTATACATATTAATGTGCATGTGTGGTATATGTGTGCATGCATATAACGTATGTGCGTGCACATAACTTCATGTAACAAAAGTAAGCATGTAGGCATGTGTGTTGTGTGCACATGCACAAAACATCATATAGCATGCATAATTATGCACACATGCATATAACATATCTAAGTGCATGGGGGGGCTGTTTTTTCACATGTTTGCACACGTTTTATGGTACACAAATTTAGGCTTCTAGATACCTGCTTCCATACCTTGCTTTTTTGATTTACCAGTATCTCTTATGTATCTCTTCCTACCCATACATGTAGACCCACCCCGTGCTTTGTAATAATTGTATAGAATCCCATTATTCATTTAACCAACTGCCTGTGGGTGGACATACAAGCTGTCTTCTACCTTTGTTACTGCAAACTGTGCCACTGAGTGTCCTTGTTCTCACATCTTTGCCACACATGCTAGAATGTCCGTAGGACCATTTCCTAGAATTGGAATCCCTGGGTCAGTGAGATGAGCATCTCATTCTGATAGATTTGTCAAAATACCCTCTAGAGGTTTTACCAGTGTATGCACCCACCTGGCCTCCATGTTGTGATGGCCCAGAATTATCTTCCAATGTACAGTCTGCTTTGCCATTTCTTTGCAGTGTGTGTACTGGAATTTCCTGCTTTCCTGAGTGAGTCTTTGGAAGTCCTTTGTCTGAATGACAACCACCTGGATGCAGTCCCACCTTCAGTTTGCCTACTGAAGGGCTTATCAGAACTCTACTTGGGAAAGTAAGTACACAGCCAGCGCTGCTGCACCGGCCCTTCAGCCCAGGAAGCAGAATGTCCTTGTGTGAGACATCCAAGGGCACTGGAGCCAGGGAGACATTATCTACATACCAAGAAGCAGCAGTTGGATTTTCAGAGCCAAACTTAGTCAAAGAGGTAGGGGAGGGGGAGATAGGGGTAGCTATACAAGGATGTCTTCCTTGCTATTTCACTCATTTATAATAGGAAGAGCAGCTCAATCATCCATCCTTTCATTCACTGAGTACCTACTGCCAAATAGTGCTGAAGGATTCAGACAGTGTGCAAAATAATTCAGGCTACATTGCCTTGTCTAGAAGAGGTAGTGATCATCTTTATGATAGTGTAATTAATCGAAGAGATGGAGAAGTTGGGGGAGGGGACCCTGTTTTAATCCATGGGGATTTGCAGAAGACAGAGCTGCCACTGTACCAGTGGCTTCCCAGGGAGAAAGGCTTTGGAAAACCATGCGTGTTCAGTTGCACAGTCATGTCTGATTCTTTGTAGCTCCATGGACTGTAGCTCACCAGGTTCCTCTGTCCATGGAGTTTTCTAGGCAAGAGTGGCTTGCCTTTTCCTGCTCCAGGGGATCTTCCCAACCCAGGGATCGAACCTGCATTTCTTGCGTCTCCTGCATTGGCAGGCAGGTTCTTTACCACTAGCGCCACTTGGAAAGGCTTTGGATTTAGTATTTAAATGAAACACTTGAAATCAGGGCCTAAGATATTTGGTTTGGGGTACAGACTGTCAGTGGCCTCCACAGGCCCAGGAGGCTGACAGGCTGCTGTGTGTATGTGTTCTCCCATGGTGCATGTGTGTTCTTCTGTGGTGCGTGTGTGTTCTCCCGTGGTGTGTGTGTGTTCTCCCATGGTGCGTGTGTATGTTCTCCTGTGGGGTGTGTGTGTTCTCCCGTGGTATGTGTGTGTGTGTGTTCTCTCATGGTGTGTATGTGTGTTCTCCATGGTGCGTGTGTGTTCTCCTGTGGTGCGTGTGTGTTCTCCGTGGTGTGTGTGTTCTCCCATGGTGTGTGTGTGTTCTCCGTGGTGTGTGTGTTCTCCCGTGGTGCGTGTGTATTCTCCGTGGTGTGTGTGTTCTCCCGTGGTGTGTCTGTGTTCTCCCGTGGTCATGTGTGTTCTCCTGTGGTGCGTGTGTGTTCTCCGTGGTGTGTGTGTGTTCTCCCATGGTGCGTGTGTGTTCTCTGTGGTGTGTGTGTTCTCCCATGGTGTGTGTGTTCTCCGTGGTGTGTGTGTTCTCCCATGGTGCCTGTGTGTTCTCCCGTGGTGTGTGTGTTCTCCTGGTGTGTGTGTGTTCTCCCTCGTGGTGCGTGTTGTTCTTGGTGTGTGTGTTCTCCCATGGTGCGTGTGTGTATGGTCGTGTGTGTTCTCCCATGGTTGTGTGTGTTCTACCTGGTGATGTGTGTTCTTCCATGGTGCCTGTGTGTTTCTCCCGTGGTGGTGTGTGTTCCTGTGTGGTGTTGTTCTCCCTGGTGGTGCATGTATGTTCTCCAGGTGTTGTGTTGTTCTCCGTTGGTGTGTGTGTGTTCTCCCATGGTGCGTGTGTGTTCTCCGTGGTGTGTGTGTTCTCCCATGGTGCGTGTGTGTTCTCCGTGGTGTGTGTGTTCTCCCATGGTGCATGTGTGTTCTCCCGTGGTGTGTGTGTTCTCCCGTGGTGTGTGTGTTCTCCTGTGGTGTGTGTGTATTCTCCCGTGGTGGTGTGTGTATGTTCTCCATGTGCCTGTGTGTTCTCCCATGGTGCGTGTGTGTTCTCCTGTGGTGCGTGTGTGTTCTCCGTGGTGTGTGTGTTCTCCCGTGGTGCGTGTGTGTTCTCCCGTGGTGCGTGTGTGTTCTCCGTGGTGCGTGCGTGTTCTCCATGGTGTGTGTGTCCTCCCATGGTGCATGTGTGTTCTCTGTGGTGCATGTGTGTTCTCCATGGTGTGTATGTTCTCCTCTGGTATTTGTGTGTGTGTTTTCCCGTGGTACGTGTGTGTTCTCCATGGTGCGTGTGTATTCGCCCATGGTGCCTGTGTGTTCTCCCGTGGTGTGTGTTTTCTCCGTGGTGTGTGTGTTCTCCTGCGGTGCGTGTGTGTTCTCCCATGGTGCATGTGTGTTCTCCCATGGTGTGTGTGTTCTCCATGGTGCGTGTGTGTTCTCTGTGGTGTGTGTGTTCTCCCATGGTGTGTGTGTTCTCCCGTGGTGCGTGTGTGTTCTCCCGTGGTGTGTGTGTTCTCCTGTGGTGTGTGTGTTCTCCCTTGGTGGTGCGTGTATGTTCTCCATGGTGTGTGTGTTCTCCCATGGTGCTTGTGTGTTCTCCCATGGTGCGTGTGTGTTCTCCGTGGTGTGTGTGTTCTCCCGTGGTGTGTGTGTGTTCTCCCGTGGTGTGTGTGTTCTCCTGTGGTGTGTGTGTTCTCCCTTGGTGGTGCGTGTATGTTCTCCATGGTGTGTGTGTTCTCCCATGGTGCGTGTGTGTTCTCCTGTGGTGCGTGTGTGTTCTCCGTGGTGTGTGTGTTCTCCCATGGTGTGTGTGTGTTCTCCCGTGGTGCATGTGTGTTCTCCATGGTGTGTGTGTTCTCCCCTGGTATTTGTGTGTGTGTTTTCCCATGGTACGTGTGTGTTCTCCATGGTGCGTGTGTATTCTCCCATGGTGCCTGTGTGTTCTCCCGTGGTGTGTGTGTTCTCCGTGGTGTGTGTGTTCTCCCGCGGTGCGTGTGTGTTCTCCCATGGTGCATGTGTGTTCTCCCATGGTGTGTGTATGCCCTCAGCAATCCTAGCCTCCGAGAGCTCCCTCCTGAGCTGGGGCAGCTGGGCAACCTCTGGCAGTTGGACATTGAAGACCTGAATATCGGCAACGTGCCTGCAGAGATCAGAAAAGAAGGTAGGGCTTCCTCAGCATCACAGCCCCGCCCTCTGCGCCCCAGGGAAAGACGCTCAAGTCTAGATGTTCAGGACCTGGAGCAGACACTCCTCGGGACCCATGGAGCCTCCCTCCAGCTCCCTTGTTTGGGGAGATGCTGTCAAGTTCTCCAGAACTCGATGGTTGCTGTGGGCCATGTGACCAGACTGTCTGTGACCCGTAGAACCTAGGATGCTGCCTTTAGATCCCTGACTTTTAGATTTCACTTTTGGGGTGAATTGTATTACACCTTCTCTCCATAGACCCAAAAGTCTTCTCAGTCCCTACCTACCCCATCCCATTAGAATACACAGAGAGTGTTCCTTTAGACAAGACTCTGATTCTCAAGAGCTGTGAGTGTCTTCCCAACTCTGTGTCAGCAGCAACATCTCCTTTGCCCCACTGTGGTTTTGCACAGGCCCCAAAGCGATGCTGTCTTACCTGCGTGCTCAGCTGCGGAAAGCAGAGAAGTGCAAGCAGATGAAGATGATCATCGTGGGTCCGCCGCGTCAGGGCAAGTCCACCCTCCTGGAGATCTTACAGACGGGGAGGGCCCCCCAGGTGGTACACAGCGAGGCCACCATCAGGACCACCAAGTGGGAGCTGCAGAGGCCGGCTGGCTCGAGAGCCAAGGTCAAGGATGATCGGCGTGCAGAGTCCCTGTGGGAGGGAGGGCGCGCCCCGGGCCCCTGCTTCCTCCTCTCCAGAGAGCCTAAGACTTTCTCTGCCCAGTGCCTGAGTCCCAGGATATTTGCAAGAGTCATCATGTACTGTTTTAAACCAGCTCCTGCCAAGGACAGTGAATCATTTCTTAAATGTCCTTGTATTTTTTCTCTTATAGCTGAGCTGAGGTTCCAGGGCAGTGGTTCCAAACCCTGGCTGACAGTTAGACTTCTCTGATGAGCTTTTAAAGACCACAATGCCCAGGCCTCATCAGCTCTAACCCCAAGGACTGTGATTCAGATGGCCTGGGACAGGGCCCTTCCCCATGGCGGAGAATGAACTACCGCTGTAGGAGTGAGACACACCAGTAGCTACCCCTAGCAGAAAGGCCGAGAAGGCAGCCCCAGAGTGAAGGCCCTGTCCTCCTTGACACCCGCTTTCACCCCAAGTTCTGAAAAGTCCAGTTTCTAAGCCCTATTTTAAATGAGTCCTTCAGTGAACCTGTTAATCATCCTATTCTCCATTTAGTATGAGACAGATGAAAGCGAGAACAGTCTTACACTTGAATCAGAAAAGGGAGCCTGTTTTCTCCCAGCCCAAGGGATGAGCAGGTGCCAGTGATGCCTCCCTTACCTGCTGCTGTGTGTGTGGCATACCCGTGGCCACACAGGGACACAGGCGCAAGGAGGTCATCTGTGGAAAACTCAGCACCCTTGAGGCCAGAGGCTGCGTAATGTTCCCCACAGCCCCCAGCACAGGGCCAGCTGGAGACCAATTTTGTTGCAGAGTCTTTCACACAAAATCACTTTACAAGTCATGGGAATCCAATTTGAGTCATTAGACATTTAAGCTGAATGTCTATTTTTTTATAACTTAAAAAATCTCTTTAGCTAGAAGATAATTGCTTTACAATGTTTTGTTGGTTTCTGCCATACAACGTGAATCAGTTATAACTGTGTGTGTGTGTGTGTGTGTGTGTGTGTGTGTGTATCCCTCCCTTTTCAGCCTCCCTCCACCACCCCTCTAGGTCACACAGAATACCAGGTTAGGCTCCTTCTGTTATGGAGAGTCCTCAAAAATCGAGCAATAAAACTACCATGAAAAGTGAAAGTGAAGGTCGCTAAGTTGTGTCTGACTCTTTACGGCCCCATGGACTACTATACAGTCCATGGAATTCTCCAGGCCAGAATACTGGAGTGGGTAGCCTTTTCCTTCTCCAGGGGATCTTCCCAATCCAGGGATCGAACCCAGGTCTCCCAAATTGCAGGCGAATTCTTTACCAGCTGAGCCATGAGGGAAGCCCATATGACCCAGCAATCCCACTACTGGGCATATACCCTGAGAAAACCACAATTCAAAAAGATACATATACCCCAAAGTTCACTGCAGCACTATTTACAATAGCCAGGACATGGAAGCAACCTAGATGTCCATCAAAAGATGAATGGATAAATAACTTGTGACACATATACACGATGGAGTATTACTCAGCCATAAAAAGGAGTGAATTTGAGTCAGTTGTAGTGAGGTGGATGAATGTATATTTTAATATGGACTCGGAAACTAGTTCTCTAGAGAGTGGCGATCTGCCCACTAGGGCCAGAACAGTCAAATAATTAACACCAGCACTGCCCCTTCCCCAGAAAACCCCAGAAGTGAACCTAGGTAACACATGTCCAAAGGTTTTTGAAAGTAACCAGAATCTCTGGATTCTCTCCTGCTTTTTTAAGCTGTTATTCCACGTCACTTTTTTCCAGCTGTTCTTAAGCAAAGAGCTGTCTGAGATTTGAGGAGTGACCCCACCCCCACCCCACTTCCTTTCTGCCATCATTCACGTTTCCGCCTACCCTTTTCAGTGAAGGACAACCACCTGATCTTGTGAACGCTCAGTTCTGTAACTCTCTGTGTGGCCGGGCCTTCAGCCAGCTTAGAACAGCTGTCCATTTTCATCTTTATACCGAAAAAGCCGGTCAGCATGCTGTTCTGGAGGCCAAGCTGCAGCATGGTGGGAATGATTGCCACCAAGAAGCGCAGCTCGGGCCAGACTCTGACCTCATAGCGCGATAGAGAAACCGCTGTTCACACAGCCTTCCCCCAGAGCCCCGCAGCTGACCTCCGTTAGCGTGCTCCATCAGGGCCCTCTGCCACCACCCTCGGGGGGCGCCGCCCTCTGGCCGGCGCAGTCCGGGGGCCCATCTGCGTGGCCTTGCCGGCACTCAGACGGAGCGTCAGTCTTGCTGTGAGCTCTGCTGTCAGCCTTAGGCTCCTCTGACAGGCGTCCCCTCACCTCCCGCACCTGAGACAGACGCAGACAGCGCCCTCCGGCGCTCCACAGACGCCCCCGCCCGAGGGAGCCAGCCATCCAGCCCCCACCGCTTCCGCAGCAGGAGATAGAACCCCCCAGAGCCCACCTCGGGGCTGCTGGACCCCCTTCTGTCCCCCAGATGGCTGGTCCCTGAGATGCACAGCAGAGCGGGCAGTGCTTTTCCGCAGCTGCGCCTTTTCCAGACCCCCATGTGCGACGTGCTGAGGGATCAGTTCTCTCAGTGGGATTGGCTAATGCCCTGGTTGCTAAAGTGTCTCCCTGTCGCTGCCCTGTTGCTCAAGTAGGTTGAGTCTGTGGAATTCACCGTCTGGGACATCGGCGGCCCCGCCAGCATGGCCACGGTCAACCAGTGCTTCTTCACAGACAAGGCCCTGTATGTGGTGGTCTGGAACCTGGCTCTGGGGGAGGAGGCCGTGGCCAGCCTTCAGTTCTGGCTGCTCAACATCGAGGTGAGGGGGCCCCCGCCCTCCAGCCTTCAGTCCTCAGGGCGTCGCAGGGGCCCCAGCACTTCTCAGGGCTGGGGTGGGGGCACAGAAGATAGGTAGGGAGACCCAAGGTGTGCTTGGCTGCGCTGTCACGGAGGCCCCAGGATCACAGATCGCCGTGAAACACAGCCTTCTGTCCCTCCTCCACTACACGGTTGATGGTGCCCTTGTCCTTTGCTGCTTCCTTCGGTGGAAGAGCCCCACATCTTGGACCTAGGAGGGGAACAGGGCTCTCTTCCTGCAGTGGAGAGGTGATGTGCGCCAGGAGGTGGGGTGCGGTCTGAAGGAATCAGAGGTAGAGACCCCAGGGAGGAGTTGCGGACCCTCACACACCCCCGGCGTGCGGCAGGCCCTCGAGGTTTACAGAGAGGAGTACAGGCTGTGGCGGGGCGCCGGCTGAGGGTCTTGGGTGTCCAGGGTTGACACACCGCCGCCCAGGGGACTGTTCCCATCCTCAGCCCAGACTCTCTTTTGCAGGCCAAGGCCCCAAACGCCGTGGTGCTGGTGGTAGGAACACACCTGGACTTAATTGAAACCAAATTCCGCGTGGAGAGGATCGCCACTCTGCGCGCCTACGTGCTGGCCCTCTGCCGCTCGCCCTCTGGGTCCAGGGCCACTGGCTTCCCGGACATCACGTGTAAACACCTACAGTGAGTGTCCCACGGTGTCCTGTGCGCCCAGCCTCTCAGGGCCGCAGCTGCCTCACTGTCTGTCTCTCCAGAGACAGCTGCTCTGCCCACAGGGGGCTCCTGAGGGGGTGCTTTGCTCCTCTGGGGCCCCGTCCAGGGTGAAGTGTGGCAGCTTCAGCCTAGGGAAGGTGAGGCACTGCCGAGACCCTGCAGGGCGGGGCCCGGAGACGCTGTCTGAACTTCCCGTCCGGGTCTCCCTGCTGCCAGGCTCAGCGCTGCGCGCAGCCCCAGTGGCACCAGGAGACAGAAGCTCACACACCACCCAGGACATTGTTGATCGCTGAGCAAGAACAGCCCCCAGGCATAGCCCTGGGCCTCCCGTTGTGTCCGAGTGGTCTCGAGGGCTGGGATGGGCAAGGGTGCCATGGGGGGCTGACATGGGCACACTGGAAAGACTGACCGTGAAGCCCCAGCACCGCGCCCTGCACCACGTCAGGCCTCAGTAAGCTTCTGTGTCTGTCCGTCGTGAGCTTTCTCAACTTGCCAGTATTTGGGATGGAACCTTTGGGAGTACAGAGACCCTGCAGTGCTGGTCAGAGAGGGGGGTGTGGTGAGTGCGCATGTTTCGTTTTTGTACCCACAGCGAACTCTCCTGTAAGAGCCTGGAAGGTCAGGAAGGGCTGCGGCAGCTCATTTTCCAGGTCACGTGCAACATGAAGGACGTGGGCAGCACCATAGGCTGCCAGCGACTTGCAGGGAGGCTGGTGGGTATCCCTTATCCCTTGGAAGTGGGGAGGCTGGTGGGTTCCCCTCATCCCCTGGAAGCAGGAGGCTGGTGGGTTCCCCTCATCCCCAGGAAGCAGGAGGCTGGTGAGTTCCCCTCACCCCCTGCAAGCCAGAAGAGCCTGCTCTCTGCCTATCAGGGCATCTGCACCTCCCTCTTCCCCCTGCCCTGAAGCACACTGCTGTGCATGCTATGTGCCGGGCCCTGGGGACCCTGTGTGAGTGGTTTCTAGGAGAAAGTGGGGAGACTGTGGCAGAGACAGCCCACCTGCCTGGTCCTCAGGAGGTGGGCAGGCACCCCAAGCCCCGAGGGCCCACCCTTTCCCTCTCACCCCAGATCCCCAGGAGCTACTTGAGCCTCCAGGAGGCCGTGCTGGCAGAGCAGCAGCGCCGCAGCCTGAGTGACGACGTGCAGTACCTGACAGACCGGCAGCTGGAGCAGCTGGTGGACCAGATGCCCGGCAGCGATATCCGGGACTACGAGGACCTGCAGTCTGGTGGGTGGGCTGGGTGGGCGGGCCACAAGCGCTCAGCTGGGTGCCAGCAGGCACAGCCATGGGCGGGGTCCTGGGGAGGGGCACCTTGACTTTTCACTGCTCTGTGCATGTCTGCAAATGACGGCAAAGACTTCAGCTATCGATTTGGGGTCGCAAATCCATTTTAACGCGTAAGCAGATTTGCACGGGTGGAATGCATGAATTATGGCGGTCAGTACATTGGCCTCTTGAGAACCTGTGAGGAGGCAGCTGACTGCTGCGAAGGGTCCCGTGTGTTGGGAGCACTGTTGCTTCCTAAGAAGAATCTGTGGCCTGGCGCCCTGGGAGGAGGTCACCCAGAGCCCCTCCTGCCCTTTGTTTGATGCTGCCCCCTCCTCCCCTCCCCGGGCAGCCATCAGCTTCCTCATCGAAACGGGCTCCCTGCTGCACTTCCCGGACACCAGCCACGGCCTGAGGAACCTCTACTTCCTTGACCCCATCTGGCTGTCCGAGTGTCTGCAGAGGATCTTCAACATCAAGGGCTCCCGGTCGGTGGCCAAGAACGGGGTGATCAGGGCCGAGGACCTGCGCTTGCTGCTGCTTGGCACTGGCTTCACGAAGCAGACGGAAGAGCAGTATTTCCAGTTCCTGGCCAAATTTGAGATCGCCCTGCCCGTCGCCAACGACAGGTGAGGCTGCGGACAGGGCCAAGCTGGCTGCTCCCCCCAGGAGGGAATTAGGGTAGGGGCCCCTGGTGGTCTGACAAGGTATCCAAGGATGGGCCCTCACAGTGGCTGCCTGCCTGGGCTGGGGCAGGGTGGTCGGGCTCAGCCACTCCCCCGCTGGCTGCCCCTCCCTGTGCCTTGGGTGTCTCCGTTCAAGGGGTTCAAAGAAACCCATTTATTGGAAAAGTGTAGGAAAATGTGTAAGCATGGCAATGGGCCTTAAAAGTGACTTTGGGGAGTTCATGCTCTGGGCGGCTATTGGTTCTGTGATGAATAAAAATGGAGTACAAAAGTGTGCATGCTAACTCTACAGCCTAGTTTCAAAATGTAGGGAGGGCAGGGACTCACGGGGCATGTGGGTTCAATCTAACGGTGCTCTGACTTGGTTCTCAGGGCCTCCTTGCTGTAACTTCAGTTTCAGCCACTTCCTGGGTCTGATGCTGATGTTGGCCATGAGGCAGTAGCCAGGATGCCAAATCCCCAAACCCTTTTGATGCCTGTCGTAGAACACAGCACTACCTGGCCCCTTAACCCCAGAGCTCCGGGGGAACACCCTCTGGACTCTCAGAAGGCTGGCCTGGCCCCTGTGTGGCCAGCCGGACAATTCCATCAGCACAGACTGGGTCTCTTGGGAGCCAGCTGTGGGCCCTCTCTGCCTGAGCTCCCACCCAGATTTCCACTTGGTCTAATGACTATGGGAGGGGCCTCAGTCCTTCCTGCTTCAGCCCCATAGGGACCAAGAGTGAGTCCTAAAAAGAGAAACCCCAAAGAGGAATTCAGAATCCACATGGCCCCTCATGTCTTGGCCCAGGTGTCCTTGACTTTGGCCCCTGGTAAAGCAGCCTGTGTGTTTACAGCACTGCCAGAATTTGACAGTTTTCTGATTATTTTATCAACAGGTTAGAGGAATGAGGAAATACTCTGTAAAAGCAACTGCCTCTTTTTTTTTTTGCTCTTATGTAAAATAGAAATAATACTATCACCTACTAGTATTATAGTCAATGTGAGGATTAAATCAGAGAGTACCTGTGAACTATGAAATGTATCTCCTGCACCTTTGAGCTTCAGGGACATCAATGCTGTTATTGTTACTATCTTTGCATTAAGTACTCGTAGCCAATGGTGTCTAGTTCCATCTAAAGTCAGGAGTGTCTGAGCATTATACCTACCTCTAAGTGTAGGTATAATGGGCCCCTTGTACCCCAGAGGCAAGAAGTTTCAGTTCTTTGCACCATAAGCTTTTATATGGTCAACAAAAACAAAGGCATTTGCTGCTCCTTTCAGAATGTGGCTTTCAATCTGCAGTCCCTGGGGAAACCTTCAGGGTGTTTCTAAACCTCCCTGCACTTCTGAGTGTTTGTGCTTCTTCCAGAGGGGGACGCACTGGCTCTTAGCACTCGGGAAGGCTCCGACGCATCTGCTGAGACAGCCTTGGGACGTGTCACGAGCCGGCTCTGCTAGTGCAAACCCCCTGCGGTGCCCAGGTCTTCATGGCTTTAGTCAGCAGGCACACGAAGAACTTCCCCCTTAGTTCCCCAAGCTCACTCCCCAGGCAGCCCTGCCCTGTTAGTGGCTGCTCTCAAGCCGATGCCAGTGGTTTCGCCCAGGGCTCCGCTCCCTTTGAGAAGGGCTTCCTTTGTCCATCAGTTTAAACCTCTCCACTTGCCGTGCTGGCTTTCAAGTTGTCTGTCCCTTCAAAAATACTGAACACCTGCCGCTGCGTGCTGGGGCACCTGGGTACAGAGCATGCCCCCTCCCTCAGGGCACACCGCCCACATAGAGTCAGGAAGTCCCAGGTCCCAAGCTGAGCATGATGTAGGCAGAAGAAGCAGGCTGGGTCTCACTGGGCACTGACCAGGTTCTCCTGTTGGAGGTCAGAGAGATAAAGGACTTCTCAGAACTGAAAGGCATCTGCCAGAGAATGCCAGGCTGTGGAGAGGGGCACTCCAGCTGGGGTCATTGACAAGGTTCTTTGGGCCAAGACCTGTAATGGCTGAAAAAGACCAAAACCTCACCATCTGTCCCCTTGGACCTCACCATCTGTCCCCTTTGGACCTCACCATCTGTCCCCTTGGACCTCATCTGCACAGCCACTGTCCATCCTTCTCTAACCCTACAAGGCTGGCATCCTCACTCTTCTGCCGTCAAGGAAGCAGAATGGCAATGGGATTGAGCCATGTGCTGAAGACACCCTGGGTACTCCACCCCCAGGCTGTCTTTGAATTTTCAGTGTCTTCAGGGGTTCCTTTCAGAAGTCCTAAAGAGATTTTATAGGACCTAAACTGATGGAATTTTAGAGGGTTAGGAGAACTGAAGGCAAGCCTTTAAGGACACACCCAAGGCTCTGCCCAAGGCCTCCTTAGCTCCTCCAGGACACACAGAAGATGCTGGTTTTCAGGGAATTATTGGAGGGACCTCCCTCATTTCAGCTTTTTGCAAATGATCACAGTCATGAACAGCTCACTGACACTGTGATTCAGTGCTTTTATGAGTAAGAGTGCTCTTATAAAACACCGTTCTTTTGCACAAAGAGCCTCATTCGAAATTTCTAGGTAATTGTGTTGTCTCAACTGGCCAAGAACAATAAATAGCTTCTAAGGCCAAAGATGTTTCTCTGACCCCAGTATCTTGTCCTTGGAACTGTGCAGCTGTATTTGTTTTTCCTTCACCATCCGAAGTTAATTTTAAGTGACTCCCCAATCGCAGCCTGGTTTACAGAGAATCAACTGTGATTTGTTGTGTCTGTGATTATGACCACAGTTGTTTTCATATCTTCTGTAGCCGTGTTCTAGTCTTTATCTTAGGGACTTCGACAAACTGATTCGCTATGCCTATCTTCGTTTTCTCTTGGAGTATTTATGCTCACCATATAAACTACCCCCTCTTTCTAAAAGTGGTTCCAAAGGTCCTGGGGTGAAGGCATCGGGCAACCTGAGCTGTTTCAGCAGAGCCCGCCCCCGGCCAGGCGGTCTGCAGGGGTCAGAGCCCCACAGCAGAGCTCAGGCCCCGGTTCACCAGCCCCCTTTGGTGTTTCAGCTATCTCCTGCCTCATCTCCTTCCATCCAAACCCGGCCTGGACACCCACGGCATGCGGCACCCCACAGCCAACACCATTCAGAGAGTGTTTAAGATGAGCTTCGTTCCAGTTGGCTTCTGGCAGAGGTTTATAGCACGGATGCTGATCAGCTTGGCAGAGATGGACCTCCAGGTAGTTGCATTCTCTGCACAGGGCACTGTTCGCTTGCCGGCCAAGCACCTGTGGCTATGCCCTGGTGGCAGTGGGAGGGGGGAGCCTGACTGAAGACCCTTTCCTGCAGCAGAACTGCTGGCTTAGGGTCCGGAGGCTGGTACAATGTGGCTGCCTCCTCTCCTGTGGGCCACAGACCCACTTGAGTCATTCTGTGAATGCCAAGTCAGCACCAAGCTGGCTTGGACAGACTGTCCCACGAGGAGCAGTGGTTGCAGTCTTACCAACATCCACATTCCCTGGCTGTGTGGCTGTGGGCCGGGACTCAGAGTCTGCTCATCCCAGCACTGACCTTGAATATGCTGCTGCTCGGGGGTGATGCCTGGAGAACCATGGTTTTGCCGTTCAGGCTGTGACTGAACTCCCCTGGGGAGCTCTTAATAGACACAGACCAACAAGTCAGAATCTGTGGGTGTGGCTCACAGGGATCATTTTTTAAAGCTCTCCAGGTGACTCTACTGTCTACTCAGGCTTGAGAACCACTGGCGTAGAACTTTAACTTGCTCTGGGAGGAGTAAAGCCCTAACCGAAGGAGTTCTTTTCTCTGGGTTCACCTGGGGTTGTTGGAGGAGATCTTGGCTATCAGTCAATATTCATTTCATGCAGGACAATAATACAGAAGTGGTAGTTGGCCAGAATCTGTGGCTCTCAAAGTGGGGTTCCTGGGCCAGCTGAATCAGCCTCCCTTGGGAACTTGTTAGAAGTCCAGATTCTCAAAGTGAATCTGTACTGAAAGTCACTCAGTTGTGTCCGACTCTTTGTGACCCCTTAGACTATACAGTCCATGGAATTCTCCAGGCCAGTATACTGGAGTGGGTAGCCTTTCCCTTCTCCAGGGGATCTTCCCAATCCAGGGATCGAATCCAGGTCTCCCGCATTGCAGGCTGATTCTTTACCAGCTGAGCCACAAGGGAAGCCCAAGAATACTGGAGTGGGTAGCCTTTCCCTTCTCCAGCAGATCTTCCCGATCCAGGAATTGAACCAGGGTCTCCTGGATTGCAGGTGGATTCTTTACCAATTGCGTTATCCAGGAAGCTCTCAGGCCTGCTCCAAACCCGCTGCATCAGAAACACCAGCATAGAACTCAGGGCTCTGTTTCTCAGCCTTCCAGAGAATTCCAGCCTACTTCGCCTTGTGAGAACCCCTGACATAAGCCAGGATTGTTGAATAATGGACAGTAAACTCAGTATGAGTTTGCTTTTGCCGTGTTCGAGTTATAAGGCCCTTATGGAATTAAACTTCCTGCCTATTAAACAGAGATATTCTTTGATCTTCCCATTTTACTGAAATGTTCAAAAGTAAATGCAAGAGCCTGAAAGTACCAAAACCTCTCACAGCTTGTGTCAGCAGGAAGGAGGCTTGTTAGCAACCCAGTTGGGTGTACTGACAGACGGAAGGAGTGGGCGCAGGGCCGGCTCTCCCAGTGTTCCCACTCGGTCACTCTCCCTCCTTTGAACTCTGCTTCCTGCCGTGTTCTAAGTGGGAGGTCACCCCGAGCATGGCGTCGTGTGAGGCCTGAGCTCCCAAAGGGGCTCGGTGGCTGGCCGGGTGGGCGCCCTTCACAGCAGCATCCCCCACTCAGAATTAGGAAGAGAAGCTCTGCTGGAATTCAGTCTCAGAAGTAATCAAAGGTATGCAGATTCCAGTATGAATAATATACTACTTTTCACCTATCAAATTAGCAGAGAGCTGACAGCCAACCCCACAATCAGGGAAGTTCTCACGTCATGGTGAGTGGACGTACAACTTAGTCACCCAGGAAGCGATTCGTCACTGGGAATCCAGAGCCTGAAGACGTTCAAGCCCTTTGACCCAGTAATCCTACCGCTATAAATCTGAACTATAGCAGTCATTTGAAATGAGAGAAAGCTCTGTGCTTTTTTTATGTTCATTTGGCTTATCCAGAAGAGCAAAAGACTGGAACCAATCTAAAAGTCCAAAGAAGAGAATGACTCAACAAATTACTTAATAAAATATTGAGATTTAGAAAAATGAATTTTATGAGTTTCTATTGAGACAGGAAAAGCAAAGGTTTTCAAAGTACACACAATTAGAAATTTAGAAATGCAAAGTTACAAAATATGGCCTCAGCTGTTTTATAAACATTACAGGTAGATAGGAAAAAACCTAGAATAAGATACACCAAAATTTTCATGACCTGTGTGTTAAACTGGTATTTTATTTTCTCTCATGTTTCTCTGTAATTTCCACATTTTCTAAGGTAACTTTTTGCTTGTAAAATCAGGGAGGGAAAAGAAAAGCCTGTTTTCGGTGTTTTAGGGAAAATGTGTTCCCAGAGTATCCTGGAGACTCCTTCAGATGAGGCAGCATTTCGTTTGGCAGCAACATGAGGGTGCGGAGGGCGGAGGGTGGGAAGACAGGCAGTGTCCTTTGTCCAGATGGGGCCAGGCCGGCCTTCTCACAGCTCTGCCCAGGACCAGCACGGAGCCCAGAATACTCAAGCAGGGTCTTTTCTCTGTCTTTCAGCTGTTTGAAAACAGGAAGAACACTAAGAGCAGGCACAGGAAAGTCACCATTTATAGTTTTACAGGAAACCAGAGAAATCGTTGCAGCACATTCAGAGTGAAAAGGAACCAGACCATCTATTGGCAGGAGGGGCTCCTGGTCACTTTTGATGGGGGCTACCTCAGGTAGGTGCATGAGGGGCTCACCAGACTGGGGCCTCCATGGCGCGCTGGAAACAGCCTCCCGGGGGAGCTGCCACTGGACGCCTGTCCGCTTGGTGTGCAGAGCTCCGTTCCCAAGGGCAGTGCATCATGGAAGCTTGCTGGAAGTAGGAAAGCCCCCTAGCAAACGTCTGAGAGGGTCCCCATCTCCTCACGCCTCCCCCTCTCTCCTGACAGAACAGCAAAGGCCAGGGAGGGTGAGGGGACCGAGCCCAGCGGGAGGGCAGAGCTCAGGGTTGGAGCACCCAGCACCCCAGTCACTGAGGGGAGTCCTCAGGAGCCTCGCAGCTGTCCCGCGCAACCCCGCCTCGTGCAAGAGCAGGCGCCCCAGGGGCAGACACTGTCCCCAGCCGTCCAGCGCACCCCTGCCTCATGCAAGAGCGGGCGCCCCAGGGGCAGACACTGTCCCCAGCCGTCCAGCGCACCCCTGCCTCATGCAAGAGCGGGCGCCCCAGGGGCAGACACTGTCCCTAGCTGTCCAGCGCACCCCTGCCTCATGCAAGAGCGGGCGCCCCAGGGGCAGACACTGTCCCCAGCCATCCAGTGCACCCCTGCCTCATGCAAGAGCGGGCGCCCCAGGGGCAGACACTGTCCCTAGCTGTCCAGCGCACCCCCCCCATCCTAAGAGGGCGCCCCGGGGGAGACACTGTCCCCAGACCATATCCCGTGATACCTAACAGTACATTTTTCCTATTCTCTCTCTTTTTATTTTGGTGGTGGGGAAGAGACAGAGGGAGAGAAAAAGTCAGCTCAGCAGGTTAATAACTGATTTTTATTCGGTTTAATTTAGTATACGCAAGATTATTTCATACTTTAAGTGAGTTTTTCCAAATATTTTTCAGCTCTGTGAGAAGAGAGGGGAGAGGGGAGAGTGACTATTGTGAGGGCTTGATTTGGGATTTGGGCCACGCTTGGTGCCTGGGGCTTTCAGGTAAGGCTCCCACTTAAAGCGCACAGTCATCACTTGGTGGACAAAAGCCCTGTGGCTCAGATGGGAAGCCCTTTCCCAGGGTCACATCTAAGCCTGAGCACCCCTTGTGGCAAGGTCCTTGTGTCCACCTCCCCATTTGGGGGCAGCTGGGGGACGAGGCAGGGCCATGCACACAAGTGCAGGGACTCAGGACCTCCCCCTGGGGAGCGGTCTCCTGGGAGCTGTGCCCTCAGGCTGGAGGCGGAGAGCTTACCCCAGGGCCCTTCACAGCCAATTGCAATGGACCTCTTTTGGTTTCTGGGTTGCAGTGTGGAATCCTCGGATGTGAACTGGAAAAAGAAAAAAAGTGGAGGAATAAAAATCATGTGCCAATCAGAAATAAGGGACTTCTCGGCAATGGCTTTTATCACAGACCATGTCAACTCCTTGATTGATCAGTGGTTTCCCGGTAAGAAAGCATTCTTGAACCAGGCCTTGGCTCATGGTAGTATTTCTTTATAAACTGGGCTGGGGCTCATTTGAAGAACAGAAATCCCACTGGGATTCAGCCCAAGGAAACCGGAGGATCCTAGCAGCTCTCTGGTGGAGTCCTGAGCCCTGGGGGTCCAGCTGCAGGCATAGGCGAAGGTGCCCTGGGGGAGATGTGGACCTGGAGGGGAGGTACTTGGGCCCTGGCACCGCAGCCTATAGGAAGAATGCCCCAGGTACTGCATGTGGTCTGGGAGGACCGTCGATAGGAGCCTCACATGGTCTTGTTTACATGGTGAGGACAAAGCTGCTGAAATCCAGAGGGGAGCCTGAAACTGCCCTTGCGCAGGGGTGGGAGGGAAGCCACCACAAACAGCTGCCAAGAGCCCCCATTCTCCTTCCATGCCTACCCCAAACCCCCAAGTCCCAGCAGTGATCAGCCACCCACGGAGCCCTTTCCAGCCCCTTTGATCAGCTTCTTCACTGACAGTCCACCCAAAGAAAATACTTTTTGAAGTAGAGCCATTGAGGTCCTCTGTTTGTTTTGTTACTGAACTGGAGACAAACCCACTGCGGGGTATCCCGCACGGAGGAGGCCGTTTGAGCAAAACCAGGCCACTTCTTCCCTGTGAGCGCTGCAAGGCTAGAGACCAAGAGAGCAGAGAGCAGGTCTGAGCACCCCCTCTGGCCTGCCGGTCCAGCCCTCTGGCGGCCTGAGCTGGCTATCCAGGAGAGCATCACAGCAAACAAGAGACAGGGCTGGGCATGCTCTGGACGCCAGGGTCTGGTGTCCTTTGCATGTTGACGAGAACGGTGACCTACAAGGAGAAAAGGCATAGAAAGGGGCCTAAGAGAAGGTAATTTTAAGAACAGCTCCTTGCTGATTGTGGCTTGGTCATTTGAGTGTGGCGTAGCTCAGACCCGGCCTGCAGCGTCCTGCACAGGGATCCCCAAACTCTCAGCACCTCCTCGCCCAGCTAGCTCAGGGTCTGCACCCCTTGGCGACTGTCCAGTGCATCGCTGGCCCCTCCTTGCGAGTGTCTTTTAGGATTGAGGATAGTGCCCTCCAGAAAGGAACCAGAGTGTGACAGTCACATTTCAGCCTCTCCTGGGGGTTCAGGCCAGGGTAGGCAGAACCCCTTCTTGCAAAAGACCCACCCAGCCAGGGGGTGCAGGTGCTGCTCAGGGCCTGCCGGCAGCTGCTTTCAAGTGAGCTGACTGAGCTGATGCCCTCCCTGTCCCCGTTTAGCCCTGACAGCCACGGAAAGTGACGGGACCCCACTGATGGAGCAGTATGTGCCCTGCCCAGTCTGCGAGGCCTCCTGGGCTCAGCACAGCAACCCCAGTGAGAGGTCAGAGGACGTGCAGTACTTCGACATGGAAGACTGCGTGCTGACAGCCATCGAGCGGGACTTCATCTCCTGCCCCAGGCACCCTGACCTCCCAGTGCCTCTCCAGGAGCTGGTCCCCGAGCTGTTCATGACCGACTTCCCGGCCAGGTAGGCCTCGATGCTGACGCGCAGACCTACTGCTTCCCATGCAGCCCCGGGTGACGTCTAGGTTCCTGGCCTAGGCTGCCTAAAGGGAGCCAGGCTGTCACTCTCTGTTTGTGAGGCACACAGGCCCAGCCAGCAGGCAGACCACTTGGAGGGCAAAGTCACCTTAGGGGCCCCACCCCCTCTCACCCTCACGTTAGCTGGCACTCTTTCTTGTTGAGCTGGCCCCTCCTCTCCGACTCCTACTTTGCCGCCAGATCAAGGAATAGAAGACAAACATCCACGGATGTCCAAGAAGGAAGCGCTCCCAGACCTACCACCTCCTTTTCCTTTCTTGGTAAATGATGACTCTTTACTGCTGCTCTGGTGCTAAGCATTTAGATCCCCTGAATCTGTCCCTAAAGATGAGTCTACCTATACTAATCTAAGATAAAAACTGGGGAGATAATGTTGGAGAAAAGAAAAAACACTTTGTGGTCCATCCTATAGGAAGCCATCACAGAATCCAAGTAGTTGTGGAAACCAGAAGCCATGATTTGGTCTCCCTGGATACAATTTGACCTTGGTGGTTAGCAGTGTTTTGGAGTTGTTTTCTTATTCAAAGAATTCCTGTATCTGATTTCTTTAAAGAAAATTAAACTTGGGGGTGTGAGAATATTTATATCACCATTTTTTCCAAATTGTTTCCCTGACCCAAGAAAATGGATGTAGAGTACTCTGATACTGCAGAATTGTGACTCTAAAACAGGCTTCTGGATGAGTCTATTAAACTAAGAAATCACTTCCTACATTGGAGAAATTTCCCCTATGGTTCTTTTTCCTATTCCCCAGTTACCTCATTGGTGGAAATGAAAATTAAATACTACTCTTCTGTGAAATAACTTCCCTTTATTCCTAGATCTTTAACATAAGGGTCATCACTTCCTGGAGACCACATACAGAGTTTTATATACATATGAATCACATTTCATGATGGGATGCCCAATTAAGCAGCCCCAAATTTTAGCATTTTCATTTATTTGCTGAACCTTTTTTATATTTTATGCCCCTACTGAATCTGGGCTCTGGAATCTACTGTATGGAATCTAGAAAGCCAGGTTGGTTGTTCCTGTTGGTTTGGATCTAATTACAAGCTGTAGCATGGTTCTTAAACCAAAGTACTTGGTTAGGAGTTGAAAAACCCAAGAATCTGCACAGGGTTCACAATCCAGCAGAGACTCTCTGGAAACTTCGGCTGATGTCCCACCAGGACCTCACAGCATCACAGCCCCCAGCTGGGCATTTGGGCAGATGCAGGCAGGGAGAGTCTGGCTCCGCAGAGACCTGTCCTGACGGACAGGAGTCCTGACGGAAGGCCCTGAGGGGTGTCCAGTATTCCCACTGATCCCCGTCTCAGGAGGCTCCCAAGGACCACACTTCCTGAGCAGGTGGTTTTGGGATGGGCATTTGGAGAAGAGCCCAGTTCCTCTTCAGCTGCATCACCAAGGTCCACCATGGGTACAGTTGCATCTGCCTGGAGTGTGATGTGGTTGGGCTGTGCAGAGACTCAGCTGTTGCACAGTCTCTTCCTGGAAGGCGTGGGCAAGACTGTGTGGTGATGGGGGGCAGAAGGGGTCGGTCTGTTTGGTCAGGAGAGCTCCGGTGGAGGCACCTGGCAGAGGAAGCTAAGGAGAAAGAACTGGGGACCTCCGCAGGGCTGGGGGGACCCTGAGATGGGAGGACATTGGGGTGCTCGCCCGCCACCCTCCCTTCCTCCCTCCCCCCATCTGCCTTCCCTCCCTCCCAGGAGTGAACTGCAGTACTTCCAACAGAAGTCTTCTTTTGACCTAGGATTATAACATACAAACAGGTGGGAAGGTCTAAAATCCCTGCCTTTGGGTGAAATCCTAGCTATCAGTTGTCGGGACACTAGCCACACTGACCAGAAGCTCTACATGGCCATTTGTATAATTACCAGCTTAATAATAAGAAATGAGACAACTAACCTAGCAATAAATAAATGCAATTTCCAATAGATACTAACTCTTAAAGCATAGAGTCTTCTGGACAAAAATGTCCACAGGAATTCTTTTTCTGTGTGCAACACCTTTGGAAGCTCCATCCTATACCAGTCAGCATTCCCACCTCTGAGACCATTCCTGTTATGAATCCACTTTCCAGAGGAGACCAAGGCTTGTTGAAGCTAAGTGACCTACCCAGAGCTGGGATTTATCCCAGATCTGTCTGAGCCCCCCACCAGGTGGCTTTGAACCCTGACTTTGCTCAGTGGGAACTGTTAGCCAAGCACATTCTTGCACCCGCCCAGGCCAGGACCCACCTCTAGCTTTAGCGGGCGTCTTTGGGGAAACATGGGGCAGGAGGGAGGTCTGTTCTGACCCCCCGGCACACACACGGTGTTCCTGGCAGGCTCTTCTTGGAGAACAGCAAGCTGGAGCACAGCGAGGATGAGAGTGCCGTCCTGGGCCAAGGTGGGAGTGGCACCGTCATCTACCGGGCCAGGTACCAAGGCCAGCCTGTGGCTGTGAAGCGATTCCAGATCAAGAAATTCAAGAACTTTGCAAATGCCCCTGCAGGTAAATAGGGCCCTGGGTTGTTTCTTTCCAGACATGTCTTCCCTTGGTCCAAACCTGTACCACCTTAGATGCCCGAGGCCACACAGGCAGTGGAGGAGGGGGGTGATGCCAGTGTGGGCCCCAGGGGTGGTCCTGCTTTATGCCTGGTGAGACATGGGCGAGGACTGAGGATCAGGGGGAGCACGGCCTAGAAATTGCTTTCGGAGGTGACTTTCTCGTCTGACATGAGCCCCCAAGAGTGTGGGCCATCCTTAAAATTTCCATCCGTTGCATGCCCAGCACAGTGCCCACATGCTGGGCACACAGACCTCAAGTGGACCCCTCACCCTGGGGCCCCTCCCCCACGCAGTTACTAAGGGAAGGATGGTGGGCACTCCAGATGTGTGGATTGGGGAGCCATCGTGGGTAGCTTCTCCCTCACCCCCTCCCCTCCCGCCCTTGCCCACTCATCGTAGCAGCTCAGAGGTGCTCCAGAGCCACCTGCCACCACCTCGTGCCCACCGAAGGCGAGCCCGTGGAGGCCTTCTACCTTCCAGCTGCTGGGTGTTGCATTTCTCATTGCCCCTGGCTTAGCATGGTTATCGTCATGATCACAGAAGGAATTTACACTCTTGGTAGAAAAATTAGAATCATTGAACAATATGAAGAAACAGATTAGAAAGGAAGAGACAAACTGTAGGCATGGGATGAGAATGGAAACCTAAGAGACTAGTAACACGCGTCAGAGCCAGTAAGAGTGTGATAAAGCTGCCAGATGTGAGCTCAACATCAAATTTGGCAACAATGACCCATTAGACAATGCCTTCTGTGGCGGCCATTAAGCTACAAAGTACTGAGAAATAATTAATAGCTATCATTCAATTTAGTTCTCATCTAAATTCCAGCAGTGTGTGTGTGAGAGAGAGACAGAGAAATCTGACTGACTCTAAAATTCATGTCGGAACTTCCCTGGTGGTCCAGTGGTTAAGACTTCGTGTTTCCACTGTAGGGGGCAGGGGTTCGCTCCCTAGCCAGGGAACTAAGATCCTGTGTGCTATGCAGCAGGGCCAAATAAATAAATTAAAATTGAAAGAAAAAGAAAATGCATGTGAAATGACAAACACCCAAGAGCAGCCAGGAAAACTCCACGATGGAAGACAAAGAGGAGAGGCTTGCCCGGCAAACATCCTGACTTACCAGGCTCCAGGCATTAGGGCAGGGTACTCCTGGGCACGGCTGGGCCTGTCGGGAACAGAGAGAGCCTGAATGTACGCGAGAGGCTGGCACACGACAGAGGCAACATCGGGAGTCAAGAGAAAGGCTGGCTGTTCACTAAACTGGGGCAGAGACTTCAGCCATAGTCAAAAATACATGATTAATGGTTTAAAGGCCCAATGTGAAAAACAACTTTTACACTTAAAAACAAATTTGTCTGGCACACACATCCATCTGGCACAATTGATCCATTTTAACTGCCAAGATTTTCTTTTTGCTGTTTTAACTTCCATGTCCAGTGATTCCTGATTTTAAAATCTGAACAGGGGAGGGACAGATCAGGACCTAAGAGGACAAGCAGGACCGGGTGGATACTGTTCAGTGACCTCAGGGTGACCCCTCAGGGGGACTCAGGCAAACGCCTTCCATGTGGGATGCGTTGCGAGGGCACTGGGAGAACGTTACAGCACAGCCCACCATTGCCCCAGATGCTCCTTCTTTGGCCTGAGATGACCTGTCACAGGCCCATGACCACCCTGTGGTTTTCCTTCTGGCCGACAAGAGGGCGGTAGTCCGCTCTGCCTTCCACGGTCCTGGCCCCTGGCAGGGGTAAGGTGGGCAGCAGTGACCATGCCCCCAGCATCCTTGCAGATGAGCGGAGGGGGCTTGGTTACTTGCCAGGCTCTAGGTGACACTCAGGGCTGCAGGTTTGGAATGAGATGCGGCTGAGAGCCTTAGGCGGTGAACAGCAGGCTAGGGCATGGGCAGAGAGTGGGTGATGAGGGTGGGGGTGTGCGGCCCTTCATCAGAGGGTCCAGAACACCGAGTGTAGCACCTGATAAGAATAGCGCCCGAGGAGGGGGCTTGATACCAGCCCGGATGCCTCAGGAGTGCCCCCATTTGGCGCCCAATTCTGGGTGACGATACTGCAGCCCCCGGAGATGCAAGTCCTGGCCCCGACCAGCCCCAGGAGTCCCCGAGAGGTGGCTCCAAGCCTGGCGGGGCCCCCACCCTGGGCAGCGCTGACGGCCGAGCTCTCCCCGCAGATACCATGCTGAGGCACCTGCGGGCCACCGACGCCATGAGGAACTTCTCGGAGTTCCGGCAGGAGGCCAGCATGCTGCACGCCCTGCAGCACCCCTGCATCGTGTCCCTCATCGGCATCAGCGTCCACCCGCTCTGCTTCGCACTGGAGCTCGCCCCACTGGGCAGCCTCAACACCGTGCTGTCCGAGAATGCCAGAGGTATGCGCTGCACCTAGAATCTTCCACGGAGGGCTGCCTGGGGCCCAGCCCGGTCCAGCCCCTGGGAGGCCCGAGGGCCCGTGGCGGGCAGCACAGGGCCCAGGGAGCCAGCCGGGGCCGGGCACAGCTGCCGGAGCCTCATGTGCCATGCCCGGTGGAAACAGGAGAGCTTCTCCAGGCCTAAGTGCCGGGCAGTGGCGTTGTCACGGCTGGAGGAGCTCTCTGTTTAGAGCCAGACAGAACTGTGTTCTGAGTGCAGGTTCTCTGCCATAATCTGGCAAGTTGCTTCATTTACTCATCCTTAAAAGGAAGTAACAGCCCCCCTTGGAGGGCAGCAAGACCATCAAAAGAGGCAGCCCCAAGCGGCAGAGCCTGGGAAGCCAGCGGCCACTCAAGTCTCTCTCTGTCCACAGGGCACCGTGTCCATCCACCATGGTTAAACATCTGAGGCCCTGCAGTCAGTTTTATCCTACATTGTTTTCTTAGCAAAACTTTCGAACACTTACCCTAAGAAATGGGTAACTAAATGCCAAAGAGTTGACAGAGGGAAAGAGATAGCTGTCTTTTAACTCAGGAAGAATAAATGCAATTAAAGTTAATTATTTCTCCCTCAATGGAGATTTTTTTTAATGGAGTTCTTATACCTGCAACTCACTCCTTGACATTATAGCAATTTTGGCATGAGGTGAACTGTAGGAATTTTGAATCCTGGCTTCTTTTAGTGAAAACACCAACCACTGCAGGCATGAGATACTGTGAATGAAGCACTCACAACAAACATTTCTAACCTAAATCATCTTAAGAAAGTCGTCCTGTGTCTCTTCTGGCACCCAGCCTGGAGAACAATGAGAATGCATCCATTATAATCCATATATATCCATATATATCCATCCATATATATCCCCAATGGATATATATGGATTATATATATGGATGGATATATCCATCCATATATATCCCCAATATAAAATATTGGGGAAGACAGAGGTAAGAAAAGAAGGGTTGTTATGATAATAGTTTGATATTTTTTCTTTGCCAAGATTCCTCCTTTATGCCCCTGGGACACATGCTCACCCAAAAAATAGCCTACCAGATAGCCTCTGGCCTGGCCTACCTGCACAAGAAAAACATCATCTTCTGTGACTTAAAGTCCGACAACATCCTGGTCTGGTCTCTGGACATCAAGGAGCACATCAACATCAAGCTGTCCGACTACGGCATCTCCCGGCAATCGTTCCACGAGGGCGCCCTCGGTGTGGAGGGCACTCCTGGCTACCAGGCCCCGGAGATCCGGCCTCGCATCGTGTATGACGAGAAGGTACAGGCCAGCCCGCGGCAGTCCCCTGACCCAGGATGGCCTGGTCCCGGGGCATCTGCAGCTCTGGGCTCTACACACCCTCAGGCACACATCTCTCCTCTCCCATGCTCGACCGGGAGGCCCTGGAATGAACCAGAAGGGCACAGAGGCCTGTGTCTACCTAGAAACATCAAGGGTGACTTCTCCTTAGCTGCAGAACAGTGACCAAACCCCAGAATTCCCAAACCTCAGCTCAGAAACACAGTAGAGGCTGTGCACAGCGGACAAAAAGTCTAAGACAGAGACGCGCCCAGATATGGGTCCCAGTTCTGCCAGCCAGATATGCAAAAGGGGGACAGAGGACCAGCCTCACAGTGGCTTGTGAGGGACAGACAGATAAGGATGCTAAAGGCTCCTGGTCAAATCAAAAGGCAGCGTCACTAAAGCCAAGAGGAGAGAGTGATTCCGGCAGGTCCAGCACGGCCTCCTAGACGGCCGCATGGCCAGCCTTGACGGGGACAAGGCCTTCTTCCCTGAGGACTGTTTGGTAGGTGCAGGTAAAGGACAACTTCAAACTCTCTTGCAGTGCTCACCTTGCATCTAGGGCTGGCCCTGGCTAATTAGTCATCCAGCAGTGAAACTCCTCTTGTCTATAATTTCTCATTATTTGGTGACCTGCAGATGAGTCATTGAGTGATGGCTTCACGAATGACCCAAGCATGTTAACTCAGCACCATGGCTATTAACCAAGATAGAAAAGGCAAATCAGAGTGACAAAAATAAGCTTCTGAGTAGCAGGCGGCAAAGCACCTCATAACTAAATTTATAACAGAACCTTCACATTGAAAATGCTCAGGTCTATCTTAGCGATTCTCCTGCTATAAGGTTACTTCTTGACCTTTATGAAGACCTGTGTCACTCTCTCCTTTGGGGGATTTTTCATGGCATTTAAATGAATCAAGATGCTGTGATCTGGGAGACTTTCCCCTTTTTTGTGATTTGCATGTACTCCTACTATCAAGCATGTTAAACCAAGGGTTTGCATTTTCCTGTCTTGTTTTGATAAAGGGAAAGTACCTTGGCATCCTTCAAACCCTTATGCAGTGCTTGACACCAGGTTTTCATTATGTGTTTAGTAGATAGATGGAAGGAAGTTTGGAAAGATGGATGGGTAAATGGGCAGGACAGTCAAAGGGCTGCATATATGGATACATTGGACAGACGGACAGATAAATGTGCAGAAGAGCAAGTGATCATGTGTGTGAGTAGATAGATGGATGCATAGAAAGGTGGCAGGGAGGAAGGAAGGGAAAAAAGGACTGGAAGATAGATGGATTAGGGGACAGAATCACGGAAGGTCAGATGGTTGGTGGAATGCCTGGACAGGTGGGGAGAGGTGGATGGACTGGTGAATTGATGATTGCCTTCCTTTGGGCAGAACCCACGTTTTCCTTCTCTGAAGTGTCTCCCCACTCCCTCTCTCTCAGGGCCAGCTTGCAAGATCTGCTGGGCCCAGGCAGGGTGTCTGATTTGGCTTGCCTCTCTGCCCAGGTAGACATGTTCTCCTATGGGATGGTGCTCTACGAGTTGCTGTCAGGACAGCGGCCCGCACTGGGCCAGCACCAGCTTCAGATCGCCAAGAAACTGTCCAAGGGCATCCGCCCAGTTCTGGGTCAGCCAGAGGAAGTGCAGTTCCATCGACTGCAGGCACTAATGATGGAGTGCTGGGATACAAAGCCTGAGAAGGTACCTGGGGTCCCAGAGTCTGGGGCCTTGCAGCTCCGCAGCTGGTGGGGGCGGTGGGTCTCCAGAGCACACCTGTGTGGTTGCCTGTCCACTCTTCACTGAGGGTCTAAAACAAGTAGGTCCTTCTCTGTTCATCTCTTACAAAGAGATATGTATTAGTCTGACACACCAAGTTCATTTTCTTTGTGTGAGTGTCATGCTCAGGAAAAATGAAGTCTCTTTTCCTCCCCAACTTTTATGTTATGCAACTTTTATGTTAAGCAAACCAACCCCTTTATAGCAGTATAGCCCCCAGGCAAGAGCAGTGCAAATGTACATATCTCTTTTTAAAGGAATGGGCAGAAAGTTTGCTCATGAGAAGCAGGAGTCATATTATCATATTATCACTTTGAAGCTAGTTGATTTTGGAAGAGATCAATGGTTTCAGGGTTAAAACTCATTTATCAAATTAGACTTGGTTATTGAGAGTAAATGAGGTCTGAGAAAAATTCTTTCTATGACTGTGTGTCCCTGGACACAGGTGTTGGAATATCAGAGCTTATGCTAACCTGACCACCTGGTTTTGAGTTGCCATGGACGACGATGACCCAGATGCTTGGAAGGGTTTATTTCTGGTATCTGAAGTTGGTTTGGCTTCTTGTTTTGGTTGGGTCCTGAATGAGCAGATTCTACTTCTTCCTGGTTTAAGATCCTTAGTTTTGAGGACAGAGTAGGCACCCATTTGGTTGTAAGTGACCCTCACTCATGACCCTGTGGGCCTCTCTCCCTCAGCGACCACTGGCCCTGGCGGTGGTGAGCCAGATGAAGGACCCGACCTTTGCGACCTTCATGTACCAACTGCCCTGCGGGAAGCAGACGTCCTTCTTCTCATCCCAGGGCCAGGAGTATATGGTGGTATTCTGGGAAGGCAAGGAGGAGTCCAGGTAACATCCGAGGTTTGCCATAACCTGCTGCTGTCAGAGTGGGGGGCAGCAATGGGTGGGGAGCAGTCATGGATGATCATGGCAAGAGATGTTTAGTAAATGGCGAGTTGAAATCCTGATGGAGTCTGCTTAAAAGAGAAAGCAGTCCACATGCATACAGACAAGCACATGTGGGTTTGTGAATAAGAGAAGCAGAGAAAATGTGGTGTCTGCCCAGGACATGAGGGGCAGGGGTCAAGGGAGGGTTATGTTTTAAGGTGGGAGTTACTTGCAGCTCGATGGCAGAGAAAGTAAATGATACTGGGGGTCAGGAAGAGAGGAATGTGCTAGTGGAGGTGCTGAGTAGAGAGGAGGGAAGGGGCCCCCAGTCAAGCAGAAAGGGTGCCCCAATATAAAGATTCATGCTGCTGCCCACCCAACTTCCAGGGGCGTCTCTTCTTAGTGATGGGGCAGGAAGGACAAGGGTCTGGGGGAGAGGATTTCATATTCATTCAAGGAGAAGGACAGTGAGGCCAGGGATTTGGAAAGATCACATCAGAGACTGCAGAAAAGCACATCCCATGTGAGATGCTTCAGTCCTGGACTCTCCCACCTAGCTAGTGTGACATCTTCAGAAGCAGGAGAGCCTTTCATGGCATGAATAGTTTTCTAGGAAGCCTAGTGCAAATATGTGCAGGTGTGCAAATCTGGTAAGGCTTAGATGAAGCAAAGCTTAAGATGCAATGAAATAAATGAGAAGGACTTTGCCATTTTACTTAGGTCACTGTTTGTAAGGTTTTCATCAGGTTTTATGCCACTGTGACGGAGCATTCTGACATAAGACGTGCTCTGAGAAACCATGCCCTAAAAAAAAGAAAAGTATATATGTAAACAGTGTATACATAAATATCCATATCCATGTTAAAAATACATATATATGTGTGTGTGTATATATACACACAGTCAGTAATTATAATGGTGGTGGTAGTGTTGCTATTTTAAGGCATTGCTTATAACTAGAGGGTAAAGTTAGTGATTGATGCCATGCATTGCAAATTGTGATATTTATCATGTAAAATATAAAAAATAGGTTAAATAAAACTTCTGTAGTTCTGAATTTAAATTGGATAGATTTGTATTTTAAGAATAATGAACTCATATTTCCTCACTCTGCCCATTGAAAAGGCCTAGAAACAGTGACTGACCAAATGCCAGTGAGACCCCCTAGGATGCAGATGGTCCTCTCTAAGGGCCAGGAGAACCACAGCTTACTGAGAAATGACTGACTCCAGATTTGGGGGAGGAAGTAGGCCTGAAACATAGGACACTCTGAAAACAAGGATGCCATCAGAGACGGTGAGGACAGATCAGACTCAGGAACCAACTTGAAGAGATTCCCATGGGTCAAAGATAGGGCAACAAGCCTCAGCAAGAATAAATATCTGCAATAAATTGAGACACATCAAATTGTTTAAATTCACAAGTTTCTAATGCTACTTAATAAAAATAGTAATTAAAAAGATTTTTACTTTTAAAAACTCCTCATTTATCATCATTGGAGGCTCCTAGGGAACAAACTTAATATTTTGAAAACTAGTCTATCTGGAAAGAATCAAGGTTTTAGTCTGCCTTTTCTATTCGAGCTGTGCCCCAGGGTAGTTAGCAAAAGAGATGATAGGAGGAAGTTTTTCTTTTTACGGTAAATGAAGCTAATAAATGGAGAAGAAATACTAGAATTAGAATGGCAGTATTTTGTAATCCCTATTGAAATAACGGACGTCGGCAATGATCAGTAACAATCACAGAGGGATCGAGATCCCGACATTGTGTGCCTCCCAAGAGAAGCACACACCCTAATGAGGGTGTATTCTAGCCCAAGAAATCAGATGAAATCTAATCGAGACTCAAGATGGGCTGCAGGAATTCCACAGGGCTCCGCCCGTGTCTTTAGCACATGACCTGCTCAGAGAGAACAAGAAAGGGAAGGGAAGCCTATCAAAAGACTTGGAGACATAAAAATCAGTGGAAATGTGGTCAAGTAAACTGTGAAAGCAATGATGAGAGAATTAGGGAAGATGGAACACTGGCCATTCATGACATTAAGGAATTAGCATCTCTTTTTAGGTGTGGTCATGCACTGTGGTTAGGTTTCTATTTTTTTTCCTAATAATTTTTTAGAGATAAATACAGATAAAAGTTAGATAAAAAGATGATTCTGGGGACTTGCTTCATAAGAATCTGGGGAGAGAAAAAAAATGGATGGGGGCAGAGATGAACTGACATGGCCATAGAGTGATAGTTACTGAAGCTGGGTGATGAGCTCATGGGCTATGGTATGCACTCTGCAAAAGAAGAAAGGGGGGAGGAGTTGAGAGGGAGGGGCTGGGCCCTCTGGTTTGAATGACAGCACATAGCAGGAGACATAAAAGACACAGGTTCGATCCCTGGGTCTGGAAGATCCCATGGAGAAGAAAATGCCAACCCACTCCAGTATTATTGCCTGGGAAATCCCATGGACAGAGGAGCCTGGCAGGCTACAGTCCGGAGGGTCGCAAAGAGTCAGACACAACTAAAGTGACTTAGCACACACTTAGTTTTCAAACTCCCTCATGGGCACAGACAGCATCCTGACGTCACAAGTGCTTTTAGGGAATGTCACACTCTCAGAAGACCAGGAAATGCAGGCATACTGTCTATCATGAAAATAAAGCCCTCTTACTGTTAAAGGATATAAAGGTATACATAAAATGAAATGCTCATCAGATATATAAATATAAAAACAAATCCCATTTTCCCATCAATATTTATTTTCTCAGCAGACTCTCAAAAATCTTTTAAACAAATAGAGAAAATTAGAAACTGTTATCTTTATTTCAGAGACTTTTACACATGGGTGGGAAAAAATACTAAAATCTCAGTCATAAAATAGGCAAGGAATATTTTTTAACATTTGAACTTTCTAATAATCAAGAAATATAAATTCAATCTGCAAGATTCCTTTTTCTTATCCTATTGGCAAACTTTGTTTTCACACATAATAATGGAAACTGCTGAAGGTTGGTCATACCTTACTGGTGAGCATGTAAATTTGCACGTCTGTCTGAAAAACAATTTGTCGGTATGTCTTAAATGGCTTTGAGATACTCATGCCCTTTGACCCAGAATTTGCACACCTAGGAGCCTTTCCCAGGGGTGCTTTGCTTGGCACGGCTTCTGGATCAGCTCTGCCCCACCTCCCCCGTCCCCGCTGCCCCACGACGGTGCTTTCTTTACCGTCTCAGTCTTACAGACTCACCCACAGTTTTGGAGACAACACTGCCCAAAGCGGTAAAAGCTCATCTCCAGTGCGAAGGGAAATGCCCCTATGATGTGGGAAGGCTTTAAAAACTCACCACCAACCTAAAGAAGGGGCAAGCTCACTAAAGCCAGAGCACAAAGGGCAGTGATCCTGGAAAGCAAGAGTGGAGGGGAAAATGAGACCATCCTGAATTAGGGAGGAGAAGGGCACCGACTCAGTGGACATGAGCCTGAGCAGATGCTGGGAGCCGGTGTAGGACAGGGAGGCCTGGTGTGCTGCAGTCCATGGGGTCGCAAAGAGACGTCAATTAGCAATTGAACAACAAAGGGGATAAGAAAGAAGTGGGTACGTGCAGAAAACAGGATACACATAAAATTCTTGTTGGAGGGAATAGGGGAGTGTTATCCTGTAGGTTTCTCTATATTTTAAATTTTTTCCAAGTTAAATGTAAAGTTATTTATAGTATCCTAGTTTTATCTTTTCAGTTCATAGGAAAAAAGACTGCAGAAAAAGAGGGATGGAATATAACTTTGAAGAAAGTTTTCATTTGCTGATTTTTCACTCAACTCTATCATCTACAAATACACGTTATCAATCAACTGTGGCAAGGGTTTCCAAAATTTGATGGCAGAAAAGTTTTACATTGAGAACTGCTAGCCACTCCCTTGACTTACTCCCTTGGACTGCAGGATGGATCTGCAGGGCCTGGGTGAATAACCCACCCCTGCCCCAGCTGCAGGCTCTCCTGCAGCAGTGAACACATGGGGTGTTCGTCAACAGTGGTGGGGGGACAGACGGCAATGAGGGGAGACATAGGGGTGGGCGGGTGAGAGAAAGGCTACCCTCGTAAACAGCAGCTTGTGAGTCCTCAGGGCACTTATGCTTTTTCAAGGCCCCCCCCTGCCGCTGCCTGCCCCGTCTACTCTATGGCTCACTCATCGTGTCTCTAGTGGACCTGATGTATTCTGCTGGGGGCGGGGAGAGGACATGCCCAGGGAGGAGGCAGGGAGTGACTGTGGTTTATGTACGACCTCCTGGTGTCCCTTCATGCAACTATTTGAGCCGTCAAAGATCACAGAGAGAGGAGAGTCATTCCCCCACCACCAGGCAGGTAGAACCAGGCTCTGCCGCAGCCTTGAGCCCCTCAGAACATGCAGAATTGGACGCTGGGCTGGAAGGGGTAGGCCAGACCCACAGCTGATGCTCTCCTCCAAGGCTGCTCCAGGCCTGCCCTCGGGAGGGAGGCCCGCGCTGACTGCGTCGCTGTTGCCGCTTGTAGGAACTACACGGTGGTGAACACGGAGAAGGGCCTTCTGGAAGTGCAGCACATGAGCTGTGCGGGGATGAAGCTGAGCTGCCAACTCAAGATCCAGAACTCGCTGTGGACGGCCACCGAGGTAACCACACCCCTGTAGGGCTCTGATCCAGGTGGGAAACTCCCGCCCCTGGGGGGTCAGGTTTAGCAACGAAACAGGCAGGACACCCAGGAACGTTTGGAACTTGACACACTTACAGGGCTGTGAACAGGCGGCTGGCTCACCCGCCTAGTTCCTGACTGGTGGCTGGGATGTAGCTTTGATGTGTCAAGTGCAAAATCCCAGCAAGAGGGATTCACCCTGGTAGGCTGGTGAAGTGACCGGGTTTCTTATAACACCGCCTGCCTAACAGCAAATCCACTCAGCTCTGAAGCCTCTTGCTTTCATGTAAAGAGGTCAGCAGAAGGCACAGGGAACTGTCTTTTGAGAACTCCAGAGAGGAATGCCACAAAAACACATGATCTGAAGCTACTGGGCAGGAGAGTATGAATTGGTGCAGCCTTTCCAGATGGCAAGTATAGTTCAAATATGCATCAGAAATCTCAACAGTATTCATGCCTTGTAAGCCTTAGTAATTTCAGTTTTAAGAATTTGCTCTCAGGAAAAAACCAAGACAGGCAAACACAGGAACACTCAGACAAGACAGGAGTGTAAGAATGCTCATTCCAGTGCAACTCATAGTAATGAAAATGAACAGAATAAACATCTGACAGCATATAAGTCAAATTCTGGTGCACTCAAGTGATGGACATGCCTCACTCCCTAACAGACCAGGGAGGAGAGAGCCTCTGCCCACACTCGTCGTCCTGGGAGAAGAAAAGTGTGGAAACAGCATAGCAGTGTGGTCTCACTGTTGGGAATGCAGACACACACCAATACACGTAGAAAACTGGAAGTCTGGGCCCCAGATCTCAAAGGTGGCTTTCTCTGAATGTTGGATTGTGGACGATTTTATGTTTTTCTTTAGACTGTTCTGTAGTTTTCAGAGTTTCTAGAAAGAACAGAAGTATGAAACCAGCCAACCAGAATGCCTCAATAAATGTTATTTCCCAAGGGGTGAAGGGCCTCCTGAGGCCAAGTGTACCCCAGGAGCTGGCAGGCCTGTTGTAGCCAGCTCTCATGCTGACCGTCTCCTCTGCAGGACCAGAAGATCTACATCTACAGCCTCAAGGGCATGTGTCCACTGAACACACCCCAGCGGGCTTTGGACACCCCGGCCATCGTCACCTGCTTCTTGGCGGTACCTATTATAAAAAAGGTGAGATAAGGAGGTGGGTGCACAGGTTTCTGGTTCTCCGTCACCTGTTCCGTTGGGCTGATAGGGAAGGGAGCAGAACCATGTTCTTCTGGACCACCTGGCCTAGGCTACAGTCAGCCGTAGAGACAGGAGACCTGGGCCATCCTCAGTGCCTCTGGGTTTCCGAGAACCTAAGCGTTAGCTGCTCAGTCGTGTCCAGCTCTTTGTGACCCCATGGACTGTAGCTCAACAGGCTCCTCTGTCCTTGGGATTCACCAGGCAAGAAATACTGAAATGGGTTGCCATTTCCTCCTCCAGGGGATTATCCCGACACAGGGACTGAACCCGAGTCACCTGCATTGCAGGCAGGTTCTCTACCATCTGAGCACCAGGGAAGCGAGTGACCAGTAAAACTAAGGGCTGAGTGGAAGGCTTGCGTCCCACAGGCAAGCGCCACAGCTCCAGCTGGAGTGAGAGGCTTTTCTGGTACAGATGGCATCCAGGAGCAGTTGCATGTGCGCCCCCTGAGAACCTGGCCCGGCACCCCCACGGCCACTCAGCCCCCAGGCCCTGGCAGGCCCCACCCCTGCTGGGCAGCCATATCCCCGCCCCCTCCAGGTCTGCCTGCTCTGGGGTACACACCATCCAGCCCAGACCTCAGTCCAGCCCCAAAGACTCACCACCTCAGCCTCTGGCTCCTGCTGTTCTCAAGTGAATCTGCGAGTGGAGCCCGCCCCAGCCAGGACCCCGAGCACTGCAGCTGCTGAGATCAGGCCCAGCCCACAGGCCGGCCCCGCCGCATACCCTCCCCATCCAGCACTGCGTGCCCAGCAGCCCCTTGCCTCCAGAACCAATCCAGCTGCTCACACCTCTTCCTATTCATTTCTGAAGGTCAGGGCCATGACCCCCCACTCTGAGAAGCTCCTCGATGATGTCCCCAAGGCTTCTCCAGGCTCTGGAACCCCTTTGTGGGCCCTGAGGCACTTGTTTGTGTAGCTCCCAGCTCGAAGGGCCATTATTAAAAGGGCTTTGTTAAAGCGAGTTGACTATCATCATCTGATTCCAGTTTTCCCATCTGCAAAGTGGGTGTAAAAGAGATGGTAAGGAGGATCTCTGGGCACAGCGTATCTAAAGCTCTGGGCCAGCACTCTGGGTAAATGAGAGCATTGTTGCTACTTCCTGACAGTCGTGAACTACATACAGTCTCCTCTCCATGCCTCTACAGTTTTGTTTCTTAAGAAAAAAAAAATCTGAACTCAATCTTAGAGTCAGCTATGACTGTGGCCCCACAGGCGAGGCCGGGCAGCTCAGGACCCAGTTGCACTGAAGCGCAGAGCACGGCACAAAGTGTTATTTAAGGCCGTGGCTGGCCAGAGCCCCGAGCCGGGGCACCGCCGCCCACAGGCCGGCGGGAATAAAGCCGGCTCTGTGCGGGGCCTCCCTGTCGGCGTGTCTGCACCCTCAGGGGACGTGCTGCCCCATGGCCGCAGAGGGCAGACCCTGAATTCTTGCACGTGCGTGTCCACACCCAGCCGGGACGTCGGACTCGCCGCCTGGCTGGGGCCTGGAGCTGGGACTCAGAGAGAGACCTTGCTCCTATTTGCTTTGGCTCTTTTCTGTCCTGGAATCCTGGAGATGGATTTTGATAAGCGTTCTGAGGGCTGTTGATCTCGGGGCTGGTTCACTCATCGCCTTGGACAGCCTGCCTCCCCAGCTCCCAACAAGGAGGTTTTCTGCTGCTTGCCCTCGCTGGCGCAAGGCCCGCACCTCTGCCCTTTCCCGGCTCTGGCTTTGTGCTCCTGAACCCTTCCTGCCCCACTCCTGGCCCACCTGGGCATCGAGCCTGCTCAGCTGCTCTCTGCTCCCAGCTTTGCCCAGATGCTCCAAGGCAGCAGGGCTGGGCCCAGCGTTCAGCACCGCCTCTGCCTGGTGACCTCTGGTGGTCGTAGAAGAACATGTGCTTCAAGGCAGGGCAGGGACACCCTGAGGGCCCTCTCAGTGTTAGCTGGACCACAGCATTTCAGAGTACATGTGGGAAGCAGGGTATGCGGTGTGGTGGCCAAGAGGTGCCTCCGTTAGAGGACTGAGCTGAAAGTGATTTCTTGAAGACTTAGCTCAGCAGGCACCCGTTGGTACCTGAGCAGAAAACCGGGGGGGTCCCCTAGGTGGCTGGGAGACCCGTTGGTACCTGAGCAGAAAACCGGGGGGGTCCCCGAGGTAGCTGGGAATTGGCCCTTCCCTGTGCGGGCTGGCCCTGGGGCCAGTGGTGGACGCACAGACCCAGGCCTGCTCTTGTGGAAGCGGCGAGCGGGAGTCCCAGCCCCGTGGGGCACCCACAGCCACCATCAGTTTATGCAGCAGAGTTCAGGGGAAGGAGGGCACCACTCCCGCCCCAGAGGAGGCCTGGGTGACTGAGGGGAAGGCCGCTTCCTCCTCCTGGCCCGGCAGGAGGTCCAGGCTCACCGAGGGTGGGCTGCGTGGTCCCGGCAGCACGTGGCCCTTGCTTGGGTGCCCGCGGGCACCCTTCTGCACCCAGGAAGGAGGGCAGAGGTGGCTCTTCTGGGCCTGAGCTGCACCTCCTTTGGGAGCACACTGGAAGATCCTGCTGGCAGCCCCAGCCTGTGTTAGAAGCCGGAGGTGCTGGCAGGAAGCGTATGCTCACGGGGTACCTGCAGGGGTGGGTCCTGCATGTGCTGTCTCTCTCCTTGGATGCCCAAGCTGCAAGGGCATCAAGCACCCTGTCTTCCCCCCTCAGAACTCCTACCTGGTGCTGGCGGGCCTGGCGGACGGCCTGGTGGCGGTGTTCCCGGCGGCGTGGGGTGCCCCGGACCCTGGCTGCTCCTACCTCTGCTCACACACGGCCAACAGGGCCAAGTTCAGCATCCCTGACGAGGACGCCCGGCAGAACCCCTACCCCGTGACAGCCATGGAGGTGGTCAACAGCGGGTCCGAAGTCTGGTACAGCAACGGGCCAGGCCTGCTGGTCATCGACTGCGCGGCCCTGGAGATCCGCCGGCGGCTGGAGCCCTACACGGCGCCCTCGGTGGTCACGTCTGTGGTGTGCGGCTCAGAGTGCCGCGGCGAGGAGGTGGTGTGGTGCCTGGACGACAGGGCCAACTGCTTGGTGATGTACCACTCGGCGACCTACCAGCTGTGCGCCCGCTACTTCTGTGGGGACCCCAGCCCCATTGGGGACGTGTTTCCTGTGCACCCGATGGGCCCACATCCCCTGGACAACCCTGTGGCCAGCCCGAGGGAGCCCGCGAGGGGCTCCATCGCCGACGTGAGCTTCATGTTCAGCGAGGAGCTGGGCACGCAGATCCTCACCCACCAGGACTCTCTGACTGACTACTGCTCCCTGTCCAGCCTGCCCTGCTCCCCGGCTAGCTCTTCCAGCTTGCCCTTCTCCGCTGACTGCGAGGACACCAGCCAGCTGCCTGAGCCCGCCACGGGCTCCGACAGGTCGGCGCATGACCTGAGCCCCGTGGATGGCGAGGCGTTCAGCCAGCACCTGCAGGCTGTGAAGATCCTTGCCGTGAAAGACGTCATCTGGGTCCCCAGGTAGGTGTCCTGCAGGGGCATCACCCTGCGCCCTCTCTGCTCTTGCTGTGGGGCCAGTGTGCAGGGAACCTTCAAGTACAGTCAGAGGCATCAGGAGCCGCCTTTTCTCTCCTGGAACTGGTGGGCTCCTTTAGCAGATCTATGAAGGGCTGCCCGTCGGCCCACCAGAGCTCAGGGCATCAGAGAGGAGAGCCGTGGTCAGGTTTCCGACCGGGAAAGGGCTTCTCACCCAGCTCTGGGGCCCTCCCAGGAACCCGATCCATTTGCCAAAGCTGTGTCTGTTTCCCTGCCTTTCTGCACACCCTCTCCATTTCCCCTTGGAGAGCACAGCCCTGGACAAACGATTCCCCTGCGGGGTTCTGGTTTCTTAGGCGCGGTGGAGATATCATCGTCATTGGCCTGGAGAAGGAGGCAGGAACTCAGCAGGGCCGCGTGATTGCTGTCTTGAAAGCCCGAGAGCTGACTCCACACGGGTAAGACGGAGGGCAGCTACGTGGGGGCCGGGCTGTAGCTTAGGGAATCGAGGCCCCCCACCGCCTCCCTGCATGATGGCCGTGGCCCTTCTGTCCTCCACCCAAAACTCATAGTATCCACCCCTGTCAGTAGAGGCAGAGGAGGAACAATACAGAGTCTGCAGGAGGCAGCTCCCAGGGGGTCAGCAAATGCCAGCTGAGAGGGGCATCAGTCACAGTCATGGCTACCTTTTCTGGGGTGCCCTGTGCACCTGTGGACCACCTGCCCAGCCCGAGGTAGCCTGCAGAGCCCCAGTTCAGCTGCAGTCACAATGGGGAAACAGGTGGTCCCCCACTCTTCCTGCCAAGCAGGGGAGCCCTCCTGAGGTGCCTCTCCTCCCCCTGGGCACCAGGTGGAGCCACGCTGCCAGGCCACACCAGCCTTCACCACGTCCACGCCCGCCATGCCCATTCTGGGCTCAGCTGTACTTACCCGCCGTCAGAAGGCAGGCCAGACGCCACTGTAGGATGCCATTGGACCCCGCCTGCTTGGCTGTACTGATGCAAGGCTGGTCCGGCCAGTGTTCCTAGGGCTGTCAGGCAGCCCACGGCATCCACACCCCTCACTGGGCTGAGTCCCATGCGCTTCTCTCCCTCATGGAGAAATTGCATTCGGCCTGTTTTTCCCGGAGCAGAACGATGATGGAGGTGTATGTGGCACCTGGGCCAGAGGCCCTTGCCCTCCCGGTGGTTCTGGAGACTGGAGCTGTGTTTGCTCCTGAGCGCTGGCTGAGTGTGGGGGTGGTGGTAGTCCCCAGGTCCCAGGTCAGGCTTCCGGGGGAGCAGGTGTGTCCATAGAGGCTGGGCCTGTTGACCTTGGAGTGTCCACCATCAGCGCCCTTGACTTTTCCCCTGCTGTTGTTTTTCCTATTTACCCCCAAAGACAGGTTTGCCAAAAGCAGGCACCCTCACTGCAGGGAGAAAGCAGCACAGGCAGCCAGCAAAAGGAAGGCCGTGGCCCGAGCCCACCAGCTTTCTGAGATGCGTCTGAGACATTTACTGCTGCTTAGCCACTCAATCGTGCTGAGACAGTTAGTCCCTTGGCAGATAGCTACTGAGTGCCCAAGACATGCAAGGCCCACGAGAGCAGATTCCCCTACACATCCCAGTTTACATGCTGGCCTTGGTGCCGTCAGGCCACACGGGCAGAGGGAGGAGAGGCTGGCAGTGTCTGCTCAGAGGGGGGCACACGGCCTGCAGAGGCCTGGAAGGAAATGTGTAGGGTGTGCCCAGGTCATGCAGAACTTGCTTTTAAAAATGTACATAGTTCAGACTTGGTATAGGTTTTCTGTCTAATATATTCCCCCACATTTCCTAGGCATGTGGAAACATAATAAGAGAGAAAAATCATGCCTGGATTGAGTGGCAAGGAAATTGAGTTAAAGTTTAGAATCTGTCGTGGACCATTGATAAGCAAGAATTATAGGATAGAATTGATCATTCCAGCCTCTCTCAGCATCTGCGGTCCTGATTGCAGGACCCTTACAGATACAAAAGTCCAAGGATGCTCAAGTCCTTATATATAAAATGATATAATATAGTCAGCCCTGGGATTTCCAGGTGGCTCAGTGGGAAAGAATCTGCCTGCTAATGCAGAAGACACACGTTCAGTCCCTGGGTCAGGAAGATCCCCTGGAGGAGGAAATGGCAACCCACTCTAGTATTCTTGCCTGGAGAATCCCATGGACAGAGGAGCCTGGCGGGCTACAGTCCATGTGGTCACAAAGAGTCAGACACGAATGAGCAGCTAAGCGCACACAAGGACGCACAGCCAGCCCTCCATATCCAAGGATGCCAAACTCGTAGGCATGGAAGGCTGACTGTTTTTTCTGGACATGTTGGGGTCTGAGGTGTGTCACGGAGGATTCCTGCTCTGAAGTGAAGCTGAAATGATGCCCCTTTTTAGGCTTTAGAAAGACTGCCCACATGCTAGACCTCAAGACAGAGAAGCACGTGGCTGGTGCCAGGCTGGGGTGCACAGATGCCCCCTTAGCCACGCTCTGTCCTCTGAGAAGGTGCAGGGTGAGGGTCGCCACCCTGAGGAAGCAGGAACTCCTGTGGGTTTTCTCAGACCCCCTCTCTCTGCAGGGTTCTCACGGATGCTGCCGTGGTGGCAAAGGACACAGTTGTGTGCGGCTTTGAGAACGAAAATCTGGAGTGGTGCCTGGCTGTCTGGAGGGGCTGGGGCACACAGGAGTTTGACATTTTCTACCAGTCCTACGAGGAGCTGGGCCGACTGGAGGCATGCGTGCGGAAGAGGAGGTGATTCCTGCAGGTTGAGCGTTCCCTGGCCACGGCCAGCGTGTGCCCACAGCCTGACCCCTCTGCCTGCAGCCCGCAGCTCTCTGAGGACCCGGCAGGCAGGCTGGGTTGTCCTCCGAACCACTTGCTGCTAAGACGTGCTGAGAAGACCCCACCCCACTGGGGGTTTAAGGGTTCTCCTGTTCCAGGGCACAGTTCCCTGGGTACCCGCCCCCCCCCCAAGTGCTGGTTTTACAGCCCCAGGGAAGGCAGTGGGCAGAACTGATTGGGCCCCTGCCCCCTCCGTCCACTCTCAGGGCTGGGCCTGGCTGGCCTTGTGGGCCTCCCTACTTTCACCCCCAGGCCTGGGGTGGAATTACACTAGGGCCCTCAGTCGGGGAGCAGCTCAGGGCAGGGCGGGAGGAGGGCTGTGACCCCTGCCCCTTCCCCTGGCAGCTCCCTGGCTCTCAGCACGTTTCTCAAGCTCCCGGGTCCCCGGGGCCTGGGGGCCCCGCTTGGGCAGGCGGAGATCAGATGTCTCCCGCTTGGGAAAGCCTGTGTGTGAAAAGCCTCGGATGGACCCCGAGAGGAGCACTGCCCGGCGTGGGGATGAATGGGCTCCTTTAAGTGACCGGCCGGGAAGCCAAGAGCCGCACAGGGCGGAGCGCGCCTCAGCCGCTGCATTCTTCTCTTACCGACAGAAGGCAGGAGAGACTCCATCAGCAGGACTTGAGAAAGGGCCTGTGTTTACAGCTTTGTGAAATAAACTCGGACACAGCTGCAGCATAAACCCTGTTTGTTTGCACACAATAAGCTTTTCTATTACTTTAACATATTAAGTCATATCTCAATGGTTAGACCTCTTATTGTGAAATCACATCATATGGGACTTATATCAAATTATCTGTTTGCTAAACAGTGCAGCAGAATAAAAAAAAAGTGAAATTGTCAAAGGGAGATGTATGGGTATGACAGCAAGAACTTTCATAAAGGATGCACACACTTGTGTGTACACACGCATGCATTCACATTCACATCACCACCAAGAGTAACTGTTTGAGGCTGCTTAACCCAGAACAGGAGTGGGAACCTGAGATCATCCTCCAGTGCAAACTGTTGACTTTTTTCTAAAATTAAATTATAAAAATCAAACTTTAGATTTTGCTGGGGTATGTAGGCAAATGTGATTCCTTTTATCTGAAAATAAACAGACTCTGAAGATGAAGTCATGGCTTCTATCTGTAGAGCACACACAGTGACAGTCCGAGCGTGTCCCACCCGGCCCACTCGCTGTCCTGGCAGATGGGGCGTGCCCTCCCAGCTCATGTGCCCCCAGCAGTTTCTGTGGGCAGAGACGGGCTCTGTCAGTCTCCCCGCTTGCTTTCCGTGGCCTCAGGGGGACTGAAGCCTGAGCCTGTGGCCTGCGTCCCTGCCGTTCACCCCCAGCAGGGACTCGGAGGTTACTGCTCCCCCGTCCTCCTGTCTCCACACCGCCTGGCTGCCTAGTTAACTTCTCAAATGCAAACCAGGCCCTGTGCCTACTCTGTCCCAAACCTGTGCTCCACCTCACTTGCAGCTGGACTGCTCTGTGACCCTCAGGATCCCTAGGTCAGGTCTTAGCCTTCCTCACCGCCCTCGCCCAGCCCCAGGATGGCGAGAAGCTGCAGTGAGCTCAGCCCGTGTTCTCGAGAGCCAGCTGGGAGGGCCTCCTCACCAAAGTTAGAAATCGTACGGAAGTGGTTCATGAACCTGAATATCTTAAAAACATAAATGGAAAAATTTCTACAAACTAAAAAGAACAATTAAACTAAAAAGATCAAACTAAAACAGTCAATTGAGAGGAAATAATATTTGTAACAAAAAGGAGAGACAAATAGTTGGTTTATCCTTTAAGCAAAAAGTTTGTAGCTGTTGCTGAAAAAGAGAAAACTCAAGAGGAAAACGGGTAGAGGACATAAACAAGACTCAGCCTGACCCAACAGTCAGGCAAGAGTCGTGGAGACAACGATGAAATGCTGTTTATGGGCTTGCCCAGGGACACTGTGGAGACGGAGACGCCTGAGTGGGGCTTGAGGAAAATCCATGAGGGCCGACTTGGTCCTCACTGGAGCACCAGGGCAGGGCGCCCCCACCGGGGGAGGGGGTCAGGGAGGCCCTGGGCAGTGAAGGGGGGGCCGCGCTCCACACCAGCCCCAGCTACTTCCCTTTGGGCTCTTTGTCACGTCATAAACAAGGAAAGTGCCTTGTTATATAAGCCAGTATTTTCCTGCTGTTAACTCGGAGCCAAATGCAATTCAGGTGTATTTGCTACTGGCCAAAGCAAAGCCCCAAGACCTAACAGGTGATGCTCTGGAGCTGATCCTAACAAGCATCTGTTCAAGTTTGGGCGGAGACCTGAACAACAGCGCACTGGAACATTCTGCGGCCAGCCATGCCGAAGAGCTTACTTCTGTGCTGTGAGCACTGGGCGCGACGTGGCCTGTAGATCTTGTCCTTGGAGCGACCACAGTTACAGAGTGAGGTCTGGGGCTTCAACCTCCTTCCCAAAGGCCAAAACTGAGGGTGTGACGTCTGTAAGTTTAAACTCTCCACCCCAGGCAAGCTGCCCGAGTCCTGTGGCTCTGGGTTCTACTCTGTGAGATGGCCATGACATGTCTTACCCCCCCCCCAGGATTGGTTGGGGACCAAGAGAGACAAATACGTGACAGTCCAGCCTCACCCCGACCCAGGGCCAGGACTGCCTCCCACCCCCTGGTCATGACCACCATCCCACCTGATTGGGTGGGCACCCAGGACCCTCACCCAGGGCACACACAAGTCCTCTCTGAGAACTGCTCCGGGGAAACAGAGCTCTGTCTCTGTGAAATAGCCCAACTTTAAATATAAATCTCCTGGGACTTCCCTGGTGGTCCAGTGGCTAAGACTGTGCACTTCCAGTGCAGGGTGCCCGAGTTCAATCCCCGATCAGGGAATTAGATCCCACATGCCACAGCTGGGAGTTCCACCCCACAGCTGAAGATCCTGCATGCTACAACTAAAGATCCCCAATGTTGCAACTAAGACTCGGCACAGCTAAGTAAATGTTTTAAATTTTTTAAAAATAAATCTCCTGTTTTTTTTAAGTATCAAGAAGACTTTTGCTAACACCTTTCCTTGAGAATGGAGTTAGGGTATAACACACATCACAGTAAATGAAAGGTGATGTATGGGTGTAAGAAGGCAACAGGAATCCCACTGGGAACACATGCTTTAAAAACGAAGTACAAGTAATGATAGGCACACAAATTTTAAAATTTCCCCTTTGCCCTCCATGGGCTGTGTCATCCTCTGGGCCATCACTGTGCTCCCTGCTCTTCTGGGCCTGGGGTCTGGCTGCATATTCTATCCCCAGCCTTCAGGAGAGGCCATGTGACTAGTTCTAGCAAACAGGGTGAGGGGTGAGTGGAAGAGTTGCCCATCACCTGGGGGCGAGCACTGTGTTGTCCCTGGGAGACTTTCCAGGGTGCCCTCCACTCTGTCCCCATGATCTGCAACTAGAGCTGGTGCTTGCCCTATCAGCCTGAGTCTCCGAAAGGTGACCCAGAGTGTCCCAACACTCCAGCACGGACACAGAGCAAGAGCAAGAAGTGAACTTTGTGGCTGTCACCCAAGTTCACCTGGCCACGGTGCTTGATACTAGCCGCTGATGCCTCACCCTCTCCACGCCCACCCCCAGCACACTCACACAGGGCTCTGGTGCCCTCAGACCAGCCTCCTGTAGTGCTGTCATCTCTGCCCTGCTCTGTTCTCCCAGACTGAGAACTTCTTGAGGAAGGGGACAGGGAAGTGAGATCCAAATAGGCAAAAAAGGCTCATCCTAAAAGAAAAGGAAGACATGGAGGGGGAGCACCATAATTCCTGAAACAGGAAGCATCCACGTGGTCTCACAACCTTCAGTGTAGAAGACTAAGAGTTCAGACCTGTAGTTGCCTTGAGAGGTGAATCAGATGGCTAGGATGTACTTTTTATATCATGAGTGTCACTTATTTTAAAAAATCAAAACTAGTATATAAAATCATCAAAAGCATTTTGCAGCTCTGTCATTAAAAGTGGCCATTTCATACTTCACCATCCTCACGTATGCGTCGCCACCCTCATGTATGCATCGCCATCCTCACGTACGCTCCGCCACCCTCATGTACGCTCCGCCATCCTCACGTACGCTCCGCCATCCTCACGTATGTGTCACCGTTCTCACGTATAGGTTGCCATTCTCATGTACACTCACCATTCTCGTGTATACTTCATGTATGCCCATAGATCTTAGATCTGGACCCACTGCATTTCTCCACTGAAGGGTAGCAGGGCTATTGGGAGGGCCGCTGATTCCATTGCCACACACACTCGCACACATCGACACATGCAGATGCAAAAATATGTACATACAAACACACACACACATACACACACACACATAAGCATACACATACTACTTAGAATGGGCCTGAGGCAAGTTGGATATCCAAGGATTTCAGGGACAGTGTTCAAAGGATAAAGGAGCCCACCATAAAGGGGCTTACTTTGGCTGAGTTGTGATGGTTCGTTAACTAGTTAATTGAAATAGTACAAGTGTTGGTAACCACTGACTGAAACCGCCTGCCTTAGCCAGGCACAATGATAATCACTTGTAAGCATTTCCTTGCAATCAGAGGTCCTGCTGCCACAAGAAAACAGAATTTGGAAGGGGCCAAAAGGAGGGGGATTGGCATGTTCTGCTAACATCCCAGAATCCTTCTTGCTGGAATCCATCTTGGTTGAGATGTGTGCACCACCTGGAAGGACCTTGAGTCAGACTAGGGCCAAGCAAAGTGTCTGACCAGAGACACCCTGGATATTAACCCTTTTACCAAAGAGTAAAACCTGAGAGAGACCACAAACCATGGGGCAGAGCAGTTCTTTGGATTCCCTCATCTTGCTGCTCTCCGCTCAGATGCTCCTTACCAATAAAGCCTTTTGCTTTGTCAGCACGTATGTCTCCTTGGACAATTCATCTCCCAGGGTCAGACAGGTGTGCACCTGCAGGCCCTGGAAGGGGTCACCCTTCCTGCAACACAAGTTGTAAAAAGTTGGAATGATACCAAAAATGAGAAGCTATTTAGAGCATGTAAATTGTAGTTATAATTTAAAAGATACGTATAATTTCTAATAGATTCAAGGGATTAGATCTAATAGACAGAATGCCTGAAGAACTATGGACACAGGTTCATAACACTGTATAGGAGATGGGATCAAAACCATCTCCAAGAAAGAGAAATGCAAAAAAGCAAAATGGTTGTCTGAGGAGGCCTTACAAATAGCTGAGAAAAGGATGAAGGATATACCCATCTGAATGGAGAGTTCCAAAGAATAGCAAGGAGAGATAAGAAAGCCTGCCTAAGAATGCAAAGAAATAGAGGAAAACAATGGAATGAGAACAACTAGAGATCTCTTCAAGAAAATTAGAGACACCAAATCATGCAAAGATGGGCACAATAAGGGGCAGATACTGTATGGACCTAACAGAAGCAGAATATGTTAAGAAGAGGTGGCAATAATACACAGAAGAACTGTACAAAAAAAGATCTTCATGACCCAGATAACCACAATGGTGTGATCATTCATCTAGAGCCAGACATCCTGGAGTGTGAAGTCAAGTGGGCCTTAGGAAGCATCATTACAAACAAAGATAGTGGAGGTGATGGAATTCTAACTGAGCTATTTCAAATCGCAAAAGATGATGCTGTTAAAGTGTTACACTCAATATGCCAGCAAATTTGGAAAACTCAGTAGGGGCCACAGGACTGGAAAAGGTCAGTTTTCATTCCAGTCCCAAAGAAACTCAATGACAAAGAATGTTCAAATTACTGCACAACTGCACTCATCTCACACACTAGGAAAGTAATGCTCAAAATGCTCCAAGTGAGGCTTCAACAGTACATGAATGGAGAACTTCCAGATGTTCAAGCTGGATTTAGAAAAGGCAGAGGAACCAGAGATCAAATTGCCAACATCTGTTGGATCATAGAAAAAGCAAGAGAATTCCAGAGAAACATCTACTTCTGCTTCATTGACTAGGTTAAAGCCTTTGACTATGTGGATCACAACAAACTAGAAAATTCTTAAAGAGATGAGAATACCAGACCACTTTCCTGCCTCTGAGAAATCTGTATAAAGGTCAGGAAGCTACAGTTAGAACTGGACATGGAACAATGGACTGGTTCTAAATTGGGAAAGGAGTACGTCAAGGCTGTTTATTGACAACTCGCTTATTTAACCTATGTGCAGAATATATCATGAGAAATGCCAAACTGGATGAAGCACAAGCTGGAATCAAGATTGCAGGGAGAAATACCAATGACCTCAGATATGCAGATGACACCACCCTTATGGCCGAATGAGAAGAGGAACTGAAGAGCCTCTTGATGAAAGTGAAAGAGGAGAGTGAAAACGTTGGCTTAAAACTCAATATTCAGAAAACTAAGATCACGGCATTTGGTCCCATCACTTCATGACAAATAGATGGGGAAAGTGACAGGCTATTTTGGGGGGCTCCAAAGTCACTTCAGATGGTGACTGCAGCCATGAAATTAAAAGACACTTGCCCCTTGGAAGGAAAGCTGTGATAAACCTAGGCAGTGTTCAAAAAGCCTCTGTGTGTAAAAAGAGCCTCTGTTTCCAAATCACTTTGCCGACAAAGGTCCGAATAGTCAAAGCTATGGTTTTTCCAGTAGTCAGGTACAGATGTGAGAGTTGGACAATAAAGAAAGTTGAGCATCAAAGAACTGATGGTTTTGAACTGTGGTGCTAAAGAAGACTCTTGAGAGTCCCTTGAATTGCAAGGAGATCAAACCAGTCAATCCTAAAGGAAATCAACTCTGGATATTTATCGGAAGGACTGATGCCAAAGCTCCAATACTTTGGCCACCTGATTCGAAGAGCCAGCTCATTGGAAAAGACCCTGATGCTGGGAAAGATTGAAGACAAAAGGATAAGGAGGCAGAAGAGGATGAGATGGTTAGATAGCATCACCCACTCAATGGACACAAACCTAAGTAAACTCTGGGAGATGGTGAAGGACAGGGAGCCTGGTGTGCTGCGGTTCATGAGGTCTCAGAGTCGGACATGACTTAGTGACTGAACAAGAATAACAACAACAAAGGATGAGGACTGTTTTCCAGGAGAACCAATCACATAATCCATGTAATTAGAGGGTTGGAACTTTCAGTTCTACTTCCTGACCTCCAGGGAGAGGGGATGAGTTAGAGTTTGAATTGATCAGGAATGTCCAATGATTTAATCAATCGTGCCTATAGAATAAAATCTCCATAAACACCCAAAAACACAGAGTTGAAGAGGTTCTCCCTATGGTGAACATATGGAGATTTGTGGAGGGTGATGCACCCAGAGAGGGCACTCACACTCCTCCATTCCTTGCCCTATGTATTTCTTCCACCTGTCTGTTCTTGAGTTATATCCTTTTATAATAAACTCATAATCTAGTAAGCAATATGTTTCGCGAAGGTTTGTGAGCCACTTTAGTGGGGCTCACTGGAATCTCCAGCCTATAGCCAGTCAGTTAGAAGCACAGGTGATGATCTGGACTTGGATTGGCATGTGAAATGTGTGTCAAGGGCAGGGCAGTCTTGTAGGAATCTGACACTATCTGTGGGAAGGTAGTGTCAGGTTTGAGTTGAATTGCAAGACCTCCAGCTGATTTCAGAGAATTACTTGGTGTTGTATGGAAATTCCCTTCTCCCATATTTGGGTTGAGTGTGAAACCCATATACTGCAATGTTAGGAAGGCTCAGAAACCACAGGAAGAACTATGACTAAGTTGAATATGAAGATGACTAAGAAGAAGGTTAGTGTGGAACAAGGAAGAAAAATGTTACTCCAAGGCAGTAGGTAGCATTTGGGACACAGTTTTATAGTTAGTACAGCACTTGATTGTGTAAACTTTGTAGCATTTCATGTGTGTTTTGCCAGTTTCTTAGTGCTGAAGGTAATCTAGTATTTTAGATTTTGATTTTAATTGTTTATAAGTGGGATTCAATAAAATTTTAAATAATGTTTAATTGAAGAAAATTGTCAATACTCAGGTATTATGTGTTAGATATATATAAGAAGTGTATTAATATTTAGAGATGGGTTATTGTTTCATGTTTAATAGGTTCACAAGCCAGATAAATTGGGCATCAACATTGTACAGACAGTAACATGTAAACCCAACAGCATGCCCACAGCCTGGCTCCCAGCCTTGCACCCAGGAAATGTGCATGATCCCAGAGTTAATTGAAGGCAGAGGGAGATGGCTATGGATTTGCTTTGGTTTGCCATCTTAAAATGCCAGAAGTCCCCCATTTCTCTGACCTAGGGACCAGATAGATTCAGAGGATGACAGCAACCAATTTCCATCTTTTCCAAGCCACTCCACTCCAGGGCAGATCCCCCACCTCTGCTGCACCCACAAAGGACCCAGGAGGAGTGAGCTGCGGGAGAAAAGATCAGCACAGGTGCCCTGCTGGGATTCTGCAGAGGCAAATCTTCACGAGGCAGCACATAGCAATTTGGGAGGCCAGGGAAGGCCCAACACCATCCCATGAGTCATGCAGCTCTAGGACGTCCCTTCCCCACCCTGGAGACTGCAAAAAGGAGACCCAGATAGGAGCCCACTGTCTGAACCATGGCCCACTATAGATAGAGTTTTTATATGTGACCAAAGTTCTTATCCATTTAAGATAGGTCTTATCAGCTTAAGATCTTATAAGACATTTTTTGTAAGCCTCATGGTAACTAAAAAGAATAAACCTATAATAGATACACAAAAGACGAAGAAAAAGAAATCCAAGCATAACACTGCAAGAAAATTATCAAATCACAGAGTAAGACAGCAGGAGAAGAATAAAGGGATGAAAGAACTACCAAAAAAGCCATAAAATAATGAAAAAGATGGCAATGGTCCTTACCTATCAATAATTACTTTAAATATAAATAGAATATTTATAATAGCTATAGAGTATAAACTTCAAAATTGTGAATCCATATTATATGTTACACTTTTAACATATAATTTTGTACAATTATAATTTATATATATATATATATATCACCGATCAAAAGACAGTAAGTGACTGAATAAATAAAAAAGAAGATACAACTCTGTGTTCTTACAAGAGACTCACTTCAGCTTTAAAGAAGAACTTTCACATGTGCTGAAAGTGAAGGGATGGAAAAAAGTATTCTAGGCAATAGAAACCAAAAAAAGGGCAGGGGTATCTATACCTACTTATAAAAGACAAAACAGACTTTAAGACAAAGATTGTAACAAGAGGCAAAGAAGGTTATTATATAATGACAAAAGGGTGAATTCATTAAAAGGATATAACCATTTAAATTAAGAGGATAAAACCATTCATTAAGAGGATATAACCATTATATATATATATATATATAGCATTGGAGAACTGAACCTAGCATTGGAGAACTGAAATATATGAAGTAAATTTTAGCAGATCTGAAGGGAGAAGTAGACAGCAATACAATAGCAATACAATAATAGTGGGGGACACCAATAACTCATTTGTAACAGTGGGTAGAACACTTAGATAGAAAATAATTAAAGAAACATTGGACTTGAACTACACTTCAGTCTTACCTAGTGACTCAGAAGGTAAAGAGTCTGCCTGCAATGCAGGAGGCCTGGGTTCGATCCTTGGGTGGGGAAGATCCCCTGGAGAAGGGAATGGCAACCCACTCCAGTATCCTTGCCTGGAAAATCCCATGGACAGAGGAGCCTTGTGGATCCTAATCCATGGGGTCACAAAGAGTCAGACACGACTGAGTGACTAACACACATACACTTTAAATCTACCTAACAGACACATACAGAACATTCTTTCCAAGGGCAGCAGAGTACACATTCTTAAGCACTTTTTGAGCATCATCCAGGATAGATCATACGTTAGATCACAAAATAAGTCAAACCAAATTTAAAAGATAGAAATCATAGAAAGTACTTTTTCTAACAACAATACTAAGAAACTAGACATCAATAATAGAAGGAAAACTGGAAAATTCAGAGATATGTGGAAATTAGCCCAGGCCTGAGCAACTATTGATCAAAGAAGAAATCAAAAGAGAAATCAAAATATCTTGAAAAAAAAAAAAGGAAGGCAACACAGCATATCAAACCTGATGGCAAGCAACAAAAGCAAATATAAGACGAAAGTTTATAGTGCTGTGTGTCTGCATGCTCCATAGCTTCAGTCATGTCCAACTCTTTGCGACCCTCTAGACTATAGCCTGCCAGGCTCCTCTGTCCATGGGGTTCTTCAGGAAAGAATACTGGAGTGGGTTGCCATGCCCTCCTCCAGGGTATCTTCCCAACCCTGGAATCGAACCCACATCTCTGGCATCTCCTGAATTGCAGGCAGATTCTTTACCCACTGAGCCACCTGGAAAGCCCATTTATAGTGATAAATGCCTACATTAAGAAAAAGAGATATCTCAAATAATCTAACTTTACACCTCATGGAACTAGAATAAAAAGAATAAATGAAGACCAAAGTTAGCATAAAGAAAGAGATAACAAAGATCAGAGCAGTAAAAAAGCAATAGAAAAATTAACAAAACTGAATTTGTCTTTTGAAAAAATAAATAATATTGACAAGCATTTAACTAGACTAAGGGATAAAAGAGAAGACTCAAAAAATAAAAACAGAAATGAAAAAAGAGACACTACAATTGATTCCACAGAAATACCACAGATCTTGAGAGACTAGAATGAACAATTATATCCCCAATGAATTGGATAACTTAGAGAAACTGGGTAAGTTCCTAGAGACATACTACTGAAGTGAAAATGTTAGTCGTTCAGTCATGTCCGAATTTTTGTGACCTTGTGGTTTGTAGACCACCAGGCTCCTTTGTCCATGGAATTTTCCAGGCAAGAATGCTGGAGTAGGTTGCCATGCCCTTCTCCGGAACATCCTCCTGACCCAGGGTTCAAACCTGAGTCTCCTGCATTGAAGGCAGATTCTTTACCATCTGAGCCACCAAAAAAAAAAAAAAAACGATTAATTCCTACAGACATACAACCTACCTTGGTTGAAGGTACCTACCTGAACCATGAAGAAACAGAAAATCTGAACAGACAATAACAAGTAAGGAGGCTGAATCAGTAATCAAGTCTCTCCCAACAAAGACAAGCCCAGGACCAGATGACTTCACTGGTGAATTCTCCCAAAGTATTAATGAATTAATACCAATCCTTCTCAAACTCTTCCAAAAACTTGAAAAGGAGAGAACACTTCCAAAAATTTTGCTTATCAGGGTAAGCATTACCCTGATTACCAGAGGCAAACAAGGACACTACAAGAAAAGAAAATTATAAGACAATATCTCTGATGAACACAGATGTAAAAAATCCTCAACAAATCACCAGCAAACCGAATTCAACAGCACATTAAAAAATCATATACCATGATTAAGCGAGATTTACCCTGGGATGCAAGGATGGTCCAACATCTGCAAATCAATGTGCTACACCACATTAACATAATGAAAGATAAATATCATATAGTCATCTCAGTGGAGGCAGACAAAGCATGTGACAAAATTCAATATCCTTTCATGATTAAAAAAAAACTTTCAGCATAATAAAAATTACATATGGCAGACCCACAACTAGCATCATACTCTCCAAGACAAAGATCTCACTTTTTCCACTTCTGTTCAACATAGTACTGGAAGTCCTAGCCAGAGCAATTAGGCAAGAAAAAAAAAAAATTAAAGGCATCCAAATAGGAAAGTAAGAAGTAAGATTGCCTCTGTTTGCAACTAACAAGATTATATATAGATAAAACCCTAAAGATCCCCCCACCCCACACACAAACAAGTATTAAAACAAATAATTGAGTTCAGTTAAGTTTCAGGAAACAAAATCAACATACAAAAGTTAGCTGTGTTTCTACACAGCAAAAATAATTCAGAAAATAACTCCATATATAATAGCATTTAAAAGAACAAAATACTTAGGAATAAATTTAACCAAAGAAGTGAAAGAGTTGTACACCAAAAACTATAGAACATTGATGAAAAAAACTGAAGACAATATGAATAAATAGATATCCAATGTTCATGAATTGGAATAACTAATATTATGAAAGTGTTCATAGAACCCAAAACAATCTATAGATTTAATGCAACCCCTATCAAAATTCCAATGGCATTTTCCACATAAAGAGAAAAAAGAGTCCTAATTTTGTATGGACGCACAAGATCCCAAATAGCTAAAGCGATCTCAAGTAAGAAGAACAAAGACAGAGGCCTCAAACTTCTGATCAGTTCAGTTCAGTTCAGTTGCTCAGTCATGTCTGACTCTTTCGACCGCAAGGGCTGCAGCACACCAGGCTTCCCTGTCCATCATTAACTCCTAGAGCTTGTTCAAAGTCATGTCCACTGAGTCGGTCATGCCATCCTACCATCTCATCCTCTGTCATCCCCTTCTCCTCCTGCCCTCAATCTTTCCCAGCATCAGAGTCTTTTCCAATGAGTCAGTTCTTCACATTGGGTGGCCAAAGTATTGAAGCTTCAGCTTTAGCATCAGTCCTTGCAATGAATATTAAGGATTGATTTCTTTTGGGATTAACTGGTTTGATCTTCTTGCAGTCAAAGGGACTCTCAAGTCTCCAGCATCACAGTTCAGAAGCATCAATTCTTCAGCGCTCAGCTTTCTTTATAGTCCAACTCTCACATCCATACATGACTACTGGAAAAACCATAGCTTTGACTAGATGGACCTTTGTTGGCAAAGTAATGTCTCTACTTTTTAATATGCTGTCTAGGTTGGTCATAGCTTTTCTTCCAAGGAGCAAGCATCTTTTAATTTCATGGCTGCAGTCACCAACTGCACTGATTTTGGAGCCAAAAAAAATTAAGTCTGTCACTGTTTCCATTGTGTCCCCATCTATTTGCCATGAAGTGATGGGATCAGATGCCATGATTTTAGTTTTCTGAATGTTGAGTTTTAAGCCAGCATTTTCACTCTCCTCTTTCACTTTCATTAAAAGGCTTTTTAGTTCTTCTTCCCTTTCTGCTATAAGGGTGGTGTCCTCTATGTATCTCAGGTTATTGATACTTCTCCCTGCAATCTTGATTTCAGCTTGTGATTCTTCCAGACCAGCATTTCACATGATGTACTCTGCACAGAAGTTTAATAAGCGGGGTAACAATATACAGCCTTTATGTACTCCTTTCCCAGTTTGGAACCAGTCTATTGTTCCATATCCGGTTTTAACTGTGGCTTCTTGACCTGCATACAGATTTCTCAGGAGGCGGGAAGGTGGTCTGGTATTCCCATCTCTCTAAGAATTTTCCACAGTTTGTTGTGATCCACACAGTCAAGGGCTTTGGCATAGTCAATAAAGCAGAAGTAGATGCTTTTCTGGAACTCTCTTGCTTTTCCAATGATCCAACGGTTCTGATATTGAACTATATTAAAAAGGTATAGAAATCAAAACAGTATGATTCCAGCAAAAAAAAAAAAAAAACAGGCCAATGGGACAGAATTGAGAGTCCAGAAGTAAATCAACTCATCAAAACTAATCTTTGAAACAGTCACCAAGACTACACAATGAGGAAAGGACTGTCTCTTCAATAAATGATGTTTGGAAAATTGAACATCCATATGCAAAAGAGTAAAATTGGCCCTTGTTTTACACTGGAAACAGAAATCAACTCAAAAAGGATTTAGGACTTAAATGTTAGCCCTGAAAACATAAAACTCCTAGAAGAAAACAGAGGTGAAAGCTCTTTGACATTTGGTCTCAGCAATGAATTTTAAATTTGACACCAAATGTACAGGCAGCAAAAGCAAAAGTGAACAACATAAACAACAGCTACTACAGACATACAAATGGCCGTCAGACATACGAAAAGATGCTCAACATTACTAGCCATCACAAAATGCAAATCAAAACCACAGTGAGTATAACTTCATGCCTCTTAGAATGGCTACTATAAAACAGTAAAAAGTTAACAAGTGTTTGTGTGAATGTAAAGAAATGAAACTTATATACCGTTGTGGGGATGTAAATTGGTACAACTGTTGTGGAAAACAGTATGGAGTTTCCTCAAAAAAATTTAGGAGTACTACTATATGATCCAGCAATCCCACTTCTGGGTAGATATATCCAAAGGAAATAAAATTGATATCTGCACCCCTATGATCATTGCAGCATTATTCTTAGTAGCCTAGATATGAAAATAATCTATGTGTCTATCAACAGATGAATGGATAAAGAAAATATGGTGTGTATATACAATGGAATATTATTCAGTTTCTAAAAAAAGAAGAAAATCCTGCATTTGCAACATTAGAGTCTACTACACTGGAGAACATTATGTTAAACAAAATAAGCCAGATGCAGAAAGACAAATACTGCATGATCTTACTTATGGAATCTTAAAAAGTCAAACTCATAGCAACAGAAAATAGAATGGTAGTTAACATATACTGAGGGTAAGGTGGGGGAAATGGGGAGATATTGGTCAAAGGACAAAATTTCCAATTATAAGATGAATAAATTCTGGAGACCTAATGTACAGCATGGTGGCTATAGTTAGTAAGAATGCATTGTGTACTAGAAATTTGTGAAGAGGGTAGATTTCACCACACCATAAAAAGTGGTAACTATATAAGACAATGGCTATGTTATTTAGCTTGATTATGTTAATCATTTCATAAGGTACACATGTATCCAAACATCAAGTTGTGTACCTAAATATGTACAATTTTTATTTGTCAATCACACTTCAATCAAGCTGGGAAGAAAAATAATGTGGGTATGGCGGGGCAGGGCATGTTTAGAATCTCCAGGAATTAATTCTCCAAGAGCCTTTTCTTGGCTCTGGCCTTCAAGCACACATGGGTCCCTTATGAGAATCCTGCACAATGCTGCTTGGTGGCCTGGTTTCCACTGCACAGGGAGATGGGGATGGGAAGCCAGCTTCTCACTTCCTCTGTGCTGAGGGAACAAGGTGACCCCTTTCCCCCCGGCTTAGCACAGATTCTCTTCAATCCCAGGGCTGGTGGGAAACTAAGGAAAGAGGGTGAGGGGAGAAGGGGGCAAGCGGGGAGTGGGAGCTTCAGCTGCAGATGTAGATGTAGCAGAAGGAGGTAGATAATACCTTCAGCGCTGAAATAGCTGGGTCAGGTCACTGAAACCTCAAACCACGTGCAGCTGGAGAAGTGAAAATAAACTTCAGTCTAGATTATACTAATAACAATGGCTTAGATGTGATCCAGTATACACTAGCTGTTTGCCACCTTCAGTGGAGCCCAGGGTGCAGAGAATGGGCTCAAACTCAGCCTTCTGCTCCATAAAGGTGACGGCCTTCCCCAGGAGGCTACTGGCAGGGGGACCCAGGGCTTTTGTGATCTCGAGAACTAAGGGCTGGACCCCTTCCAGCAGCCAGCCCATCCATTCCCCAGCCTCCTGTCCTTTAAGCTCTGAACTAGTGGTGTCTTTCCCATTCACCTTCACTTAGGGATTGGAACTGTGCGCTGTGGTGAGCAGCAGCTGAGGTGAGAGTCAGAAAACCAACTGGATCTTCCTTCCATTTACCACCACGGCAGGGTGGTCTGCAGCCCCTCCTGGGACCTGCAGCCCCTCCGTCCTGCTCGTGTCTCAGGGACTGACGAAGAACCCATGGCATGTGCTCAATAAACCACTGAGCCCCGCATGGGAAGGGCAGAGGGGGCCTCAAGACACAAAGGTCACAGCCTGAGCACAGGGCAGGGGTGGCCAGAACCAGGGTCTCTACATGGCCCTAGGGTCAGCCTCTCTGAACTCCAAAAGCCAGTGCCTAGGGCTTTCATCCCAAACCTCCCTTTCAGAGTTGCTGAGAACTAAGGGAGTGACTGTTCCCCAGTGTGGTGGCAAGGGCAGGTCTGGCGATGCAGAGAGACCCAGGTTCAAATCCCATCAATCGCCCTGCAGGCCCAGGGTTGTCTTCTCAGGCTCTTAGGTCGTATGTCCTCCTTCACTGAGGGCGCTGACTTTGTTCCAGGCTCACAAGAGGGTTAAGTTAAAGAGATGGTCTCTGAGTCCCCACAGAGTGTGTGTGTGTGTGTGTGTGTGTGTGTGTGTGTATGCGTGCAGGCAGTGCCCACACAGGCCTGGAACGGCAGGTTTTAAGGATGGGCTGACCTTCTGCGTGGGCATGAAAACCCTCAGGAGGCAATACCCCTTGAGGACGGGTTGGGGAAGTGCCCCAGGCCCCACCCTGGTCCCAGTGCACAAGCCAGGTGCCAGAGCCTTTCCCGTTGATGCTTCTTGGGTGATAGCCACAGAACAAAACTGAAGACCCCTGTATCTCTCTCACACACACACCTATGCACTCGCACATGAGCTTGCACAGCTTTCCTACGTCGGCACCGTCGAGGCTGAGGGCGGTGTCAATCCCTGGTGAAAGAGCCCATCTGTCCTCCTGCCCACTTCTGCTCTTGCTAAGGAGGAGACATGGCTGTGGGCATGCCCTTCTTCAGCTCCTGCACACAGGGGCCAGAGCTGAGGGCCCAGCTCCCTAGGCAACAAGGCCCTGAGGAGGAATTCCATTTGCTTGAAGCAGGGCAGGCTGTAAACAAAATCACGGCAAGACGTTCCGCTATCCAACCCTTCCTAGCCCTCAGGAACAAGTCACATCAAGGTCAGCGGCTGGACGCAGAGGACATATGTTACGGGGAGACAGGTGGGGGGACCCTGAGCCAGAGGAACGTGGAGGTGGGAGTCAGAGGCTCCTCCTGGAAAGCCACTCCTCCCCAGCCACTTTAGTCCCCAGACAAAGGGGGTGGCTCCCTTTTGTAAGGCCCAGAGCTGGGATCCCTGCCTCTCCCACGGTGGAGAAAGAACCTGGTCAACCATGGTAGCCAGCCGCTTGGAGCTTGCCCACAAAACATGCACTTCCCGGAGACATAAGCACTCCTCTCTGTCTCTGAGCCCAGGAAAACCAGCGAGTTACGTGCGAGGGCCTCTGCAGGGTCCTACGGTTTCCCCAGGCCGGCAGGAGCGGTTCCCCGACCTGCGGCCAGAGGGCGCCCCGCTCCGGCGGCCCAGCCCCGCCTTTCTGCCTGGCGCCGCAGCCAGGGCCTGCAAAGCAATGGATGCCCCGGGCTCGCAGCCCTCTGAGAAGAGTTTGTGGGCTTGATTAGTTTACTTTACCAAGTATTCCCAAGTATGACCCATGTGGGGAAGAAGGAGCCCTGTGGCCGTGTGTGGACACATGTAAACACAGGCCCTGGAGCTGCCCACAGGAGCCCTGCTGTGCCCTGGGGAGCAGCTGAAGGGGAAGCCAGCCGGGCCCTCTTCGCTGCACTTCCTGGAAATTTCTCATCAATACCTTGCATACCTGTGGACTAGAAATCGTTTAAAATGTAACCTGGTTTCTGCATCTGTCACAGGCTAGTGAAGAGCATTTTCTGTGGGTGTGTGTACGTGTGTATGCATGTGTGTGTGGTGTGGGTGTGTGTCTGTAAGTGTGGGGGGTGGGGGTGTGTGTGATGCATGGTATGGCTACGTGTCTGGGCACCTGCATATGCGTGAGTCGGGGTGGTGTGCATGTGTGTGTGTGGTGTGGGTACGTGTCAGTGTGGTGTGTGCTATTGTTGCTTGGGTATTGTGTGTGTGTGTGTGTGTGTGTGTACGCACACGCACGCACATGCTTTGCTTTTCTCTCTAGCATGTGGACCAGGTGCAAGCCCAAGTAGGGCCACATGTCCACTCTGGGGGTTTGTGCAGGGTGAGGGGTCAGCAACATATCAGGAGCAGGCAAAAGGTTGGAGTGGAAGTCTGGGAACCCAAACGCTTTTCCTGTGAGAGTCTCTCAGTGCAGGCAGCTTTTGGAATGACAGAGTTTCCACAGTCCTCACAACTGGGACCTACTCATCCTTGCACTGTTCTCAGATGAACGCCTCAGATTTTCTCAGCCAACAAGGGCAGCAGGGAGCACAACTGCAGCTCATCCCCACAAAGATCAGCCTGCCCCTTACATGACAGCCATGGAGGAGTCTCAGGCCCTGGGGCTCTGCCCTGGCTCCCCTCATTCCGGAGCTGTAGGTTTAGAGCCAAGAAACTCAAGACCCAGAGCTACACGAACGGCTGTGGATTATGAGGGAGGTAGGACAGGGCGGGCAGCCAGCGATCCTCCAGTGAACCACGCAGCCCCCTGAGCTCCACTTAACCCTCAATGCACCTCTTTAGTCGAGCCATGCTGAGACAGACAGAGGTGCAGGGGCCTCCCTGGTGGGCCGTGAGGACCTGCCCCACAAACGTGAAGCACAGAAGATGGCACAGGACAGGCCTGGCCAAGGCCGTCTGTACGCTGAACTGTGACTGGGGCAGAGTGGGAAAGAAAGACAGTGAGTGCTGCGCGCCACTGTGTTTTCCAAAGCTCAATAGTATCTCTCATCTCTGTGCTTTACTGCAAGTGGCCTTGACTTTTCTCTCATCAGGGTGCTGGTGGGAACCTATGCCCCGCCTCTTCAATCTGGAGGACCAGTGACTTGCTTGTAATCAATGGAATGAGATTGTGTGACCTCCAAGTGAAAGTCCCTCAGTTGTGTCCGACTCTTTGCCACCCCATGGACTATACAGTCCATGGAATGCTCCAGGCCAGGATACTGGAGTGGGCAGCCTCACCCTTCTCCAGGGGATCTTCCCAACCCAGGGATCAAACCCAGGTCTCTTGCATTGCAGGCAAATTCTTTACCAGCTGAGCCACGAGGGAAGCCCAAAAATACTGGAGTGGGTAGCCCTGCAAAATTCAGTCAGAAAAGGAATGAAGCTGGGCATTCACCTCTGGGAAACTGAGCCCCAGGTAAGAGTCTGACTATGGTGAAGCCGCCATGTTGGGAGGAAGTTCAAGCCCCACAGAGATGCCATGTGTATGCTCTCTGACCAGCAGCCCCAGGTGAGGTCGCGGTCAGCAACCAGCACCAAGTGAGGGAACCAAGATGGCGGTTGCCTTCAGATGACTCCAGTCATCTGGTTACCTTCGGTTGTCACCTGAGGCTCTGAGGCCTCAGATGTTACAGGGTTGAGGCAAGCCTTGTCCACATTCTGGACCAGAGAACTATGAATATAGGAAGTTGGATCTATGCTACTAAGTTGGGGTGACTTGTTATGCAACAATAGAAACTGCACGAGTGGCCAAGGAAAGTGTCCTGAAAGCTGGGTCAACCACCCCACTTCCCCTTTCATGAATGCTGCCAGGAAGTGAGATGCCATCAGTCCTTTGGAGAGTTGGTCTCTCTTTAATAGATAATGACCCAGGCTCGGGGCCATGGGAGCTGCCTCCTACAGGGTAGCTTCACTGTGAGCCCTCACGGCCCAGGGAACCAAAGTCAGCAGACCCTGCTAGGCAGAAATGGCCTGCATCTTCCCAGGCTCAAGGAAGGCACTGGCAGCTGAGAGCTGGCCGTTCGCACTGGCTGAGTTCCAGGGCTGGATTTGCTGGCCTGTGGTCAGCAATTCTGAGCATGATGCATGAATGGAGCTCAAGTCGTGGGTTACTGCAGCAACCGAGGCCTCAGGAGAGGTGGGAGCAAAGCCCTGCCTTTGTGGAAAGGTGAAGTGGGCTGGGGGAGCCGGCCTGCTCTTTGCCTGTCTCTCCTGGCCCAGGCTTGGTTCTCTTTTCCAGACTGCTTGGAAGGGGACTGACGGGCAGAGGTTTCCAGGAAACTGGAGGACAGAAGGTCCCTGTGGTTCCAGAGGTGGGACTGGTCAGGGGGCTGGGCAGCCTGGGCGAGTGCCCCTGGGTCCAGGGACCGGGCGGTGGGCAGCAGACAGGGCCCGGCGTGGTCAACAGCCACCGTCATTTGCCGTCAGACGATCTGTTCCCAGGCAAGAGGCCCTGGGAATCCTGCAACCAGATGGCTCTATTCTTCCTGCCACAATGCCTGCCAGGGTGCTAAGGGCAGGAGAGAGGCTATGAGGTATTGGGTTTGGCTTCCCAGAAAGTGCAGCCGGAAACAAGCTTGACCTTCTGCGACCCCACTGTCTACCTGGGAAACAAAGCCCAGAGGAGCAGTCAACCCAAAATGTGTTGTCACCAGGGGCAACCTGGCCGCTGAGCTCCCAAGCCTGAGAAAAAGTTGTTGTTCATCACAGCGGGGGTGGGGGTTTGTTTTGTTTTGATCTTTTTTAAAAGCTTGAACCAAATCAGCTTTTTAAAATGCTGCTCCAGGACTCAGCACTACTTGCAGACGGCCAGAAGGGACAGATCCAGGCAGAGTGGATGCATTCTGGCAGAAACCCTTGCAGCTGCCCAGACACCCTGCCGGAGACCCAGGTGTCCTGGGGCTATTTGTTTGCTTTGTTTAATCAACAACTCTTGTAGAGGAATGAAGCTAAAAGATGGGGGGATTTTTGCCCATCATATGACACAGTATTCTGAAAAGTTAGAAATTTTAACGTGGAAGGGGTCATTTGTCATGCTTTCATGTTGTCTCACACATTCAATTAATTGTCACATCAGACCAAAAAGCAGCACTAATCCAGCTATGTGGGACATGACTCCAGGCTTCTTTGTGAGGAACGGAGATAATTATGGCAGAATTCCAGCCTCTCTTGTTTCAAAAGAATCAAGTCAGCAGAGGCCTGGCCAGAAGTTTCTTCCACTCGTTAGTCCTGAGCATCTAGATGGGGCAAACCAGCGAGGGATTATCACTGTCTTCTAACTCCCAAGTGCCCTCTGTGGGCAGCTGTCTCCCCGGGACCTTGCCCATCCTCATGGAGCTACACTGCCTTCCTCAGAAACCACTTCTCCCCCTGTTGTGCAAACAAGAAAACTAAAGCCCACAGAACTTTCTATGACATAAGTCACAGCAACATTTTTCTGGATCCATCTCCTGGAGTAATGGCAATAAAAACAAAAATAAACAAATGAGACCTAATTAAACTTAAAGCTTTTGCACAGCAAAGGAGACCATAAACAAAAATGAAAACAGTCTATGGACTTGGATTAAATATTTGCAAATGATGCTACCAACAAGGAATTAATTTCCAAAATATATAAGCAGTTCATACAGCTTAATATCAAAAAATAAAACACCCAATCAAAAATGGGCAGAAAAAGTAAGTATACATTTCTCCAAAGAACACATACTGATGGCCAACAGACACATGAAAAGATGCTCAATATAGCTAATTATTAGATAAATGCAAATCAAAACTACAGTGATGTATCACCTCATACCAGCCAGAATGCCCATTACTAAAAATTCTACAAATAATAAGTGCTGGAAAGGGTGTGGAGAAAAGAGAACCCACCTACACTGTTGCTAAGAATGTAAATTGGTGCAGCCAATGTGGAGAACAGTATGGAGGTTCCTTAAAAAACTAAAAATAGAGTTACCATGTGATGCTGCAATCCCACTCCTGGGTGTGTGTTCAGAGGAAACTCTAATTTGAAAAAATATATGCACCCCAATGTTCATAGCAGCACTATTTACAGTAGCTGAGACATGGAAACACTCATAAATGTCTACATACAGTTGAATGGATAAAGAAACTGTGGTATATACATACATACATATGTATATATGAGTATTACTCAGCCATAAAAAAGAATGAAAGAATGCCAACTGCAACTATACATGTACGATACTTATATACATGGATGGATATACATGGATGGATATACATGTACGATGCTTAATTATCATATTAAGTCAAGTAAGTCAAACAGAAAAAGACAAATATCATAATATTTCTTATTTGTGCAATCTAAAAAAAATTATACAAATGAGCCTACATACAAGATAGAAATATATTCACAGACATAGAAAACAAATTTGTGATTACTAAAGAGGACAGTGGGGTAGGAGTGGGGAAGAGATAAATTAGGGGTTTGGTTTATACACACACTATTGTGTGAAACAGGTAAACAAGGACCTACTGTATACTATAAGATACATACTATCTTGTAATAACCTATAATTTAAAAGAATCTGAAAAAGAGTATGTGTGTGTATATATATATATGTATATATATATACACATACATATATATCTGATTCACTTTGCTGTATACTTAAAACTAACATGATATTGTAAATTAACTATACTTCAATTAAAAAATAAAGTTAAAAAAAAAAAAGAAAGAAAGAAAGCCAAAGCCCACAGAGTTTGTGTGGCTTGCCTGTGATCACACAAGGAGTGGAAGACTCCAAATCCAGGCCTCTCTCCAAATTCCACTGGAAGAGAATCCGCCTGAGAACGGGAATCCTACACTCAGGGCTGAAGGCAAAGGGTCTTTCTCCTGGAATTTAGTGAAGTGCTTCAACAAGCCTGATTTGGCTGGAACTTCCAAGAAGAAAACTGGGCTTTTTCTCCCAGTCATGCGGATCCCTGGCTGTGCAAAGACCATTTCTAAGAGCATGACATCAGAAACTCCAGACTCTCCTGCAGCTGGGACTTGGCACAGTCCCCCTTACTGGGTAAGGAGGGCAGCTGGGAAAGTTAGCCACTCTTGGGTCTGGACGTCACTGTTTCCTCAGACTCCATGGTCACACTTCTCCAGAGGACGGCAGGACTCCCCTGGACTCGCACTGGGGCTATCGCAGCGTCTCCTCCCAGGGGAAGCTGTCTGGCGTGGACCGAGGCTCCTGGCTCCGTTGGGTGCCCCCACCAAGGCTGACTCTGGGGCTCTGGTCCACCCTGATGGCCACAGGCCTTGGTGTCCAGGGAAGCGGGCAGATGCAGACCAGCAGGTCCTCAGTAGTGGGGCCAGAATTGGCAGCTGCCCCGAGATGAGTATTTAGGGGATGGGAGCTCACTTGGCCCAGCGTCGGGTACCACTGGGGCATGAGGGTAGGAAGCGGGGATGGGAAGGGTTCTGGGGCCCCTCCTGCCCCTAGACTGCCCATAACTCACCTGCTCTGGACAAAACAGTGGTTGAAGTGTCAAGAGCCCAGTCCGTCTGCATGTTGCACACATTTCCTCTGAAAACCAAGACAATAGTTTCTGCATTTCAGCTGAAGCTCCAAAGGCACCTGAACTCACCTACAGAGGGTCTAAAGTATCAGGGGTAGCTGGGATGCAAAGCAGAGTTTAAGAAAGAGCCAGTGCTATCCTTCGAGTCCCCGCTCCACTCCCCAAGGGGAAGAAGAGAAGACGGTGCCTCCTCCTTCACCTCGGACCTCACCAGCCGAGCCCCGAGGGGATCCACTGGAATTTCCTCACTGTCTCCTGCAGTGTAGGGCACATAGTAGGTCTGTGACCACAGGATGGGCTGGCACGCTGCCCTCACAGCAGAGTGAGGGCGAGGACAGCCTGCACCCAGTCCCAAAGGTGAAGCACTGTGGGCCCAAATGCCAGAGGAAAGCTGGAGGTGCCAGCCGTCTGGTACCATGCTCACCCAGATCAATGGCATTCAGCAGAGCCTTCCCAGCAGCGAGTGTGCGGTGGGGCCCTGGAGAGCTCAGTGCCCAGAAGAAAGAGTTCTTTAAAAATGCTGTCCGTGTGAGATCACAAGGGTGAGAAGTCCAAGTAATAGCTTTGTGGCTGCCCTGGCCTTTTCCCTCACTGTTCCTGGACAGGGAAGACATCAGAACCTGAGCAAGTTTGGGGAGGAGGGGGGAGAAAACACCAATGACACCCCTTCCCCTGATCCAGATTCCCCATGACCACCACCCTGAAGAGGTGATGCATCACCCAATGCAGAGAGGGAACGGCCGCCCAGGGCAACCCAGGGCATCCGGACAGAGGATGTGGACAGGGCTGAGGACTCGGCTTCTGTCAGGACTTGGGGTGCCACTTCCGTGGGACTCTGCTCTAGACAGAGGTTGTCAGGAAGTGGGGACAGCTCTGCGATGGGGCGTCTGATAAAAGATAAAGGCTGCGTGCAGGGGGCAGCCTTGCCGGAGGGGAGGGAGCCGCAGTCGCTGGTCTGAGCCCAGAGAGAAGGACACGCGCTCTTCTGTGGTCTGCGCCTCGACTTGTCTGTGCTCAGACACGACCGTCAAGTGACCTCAGTCTGTTACACTCCATCGCGGCCTTGGGGACATCTTTGCCTGCTATTGTGTCCCATGAGGTTATTTGCATCTGCGGGACAATAGGACCAGGCTGGGAGCAACAGACCAGCTCCCTCCAACACCGACACCCAAACCCGGGGGCCAGACCAGCTCCTGCGCTTCAGGCCCTGTGCTTCTCTTTCCTGGCCAAGGGTACCACTTCTCAGAGCTCCTGCCCTGGTAGCTCCTCTCTGCTCCAGCCACACCAGGAGTCCTGCGCCGTGGACAGGCCTCCCCTCCTCACCTACCCACCTTCCAGAACTCAGTCGTCATTCCTCCGAGTCCCCAGGATAAGCTCTCATAGGCCATGTCTCTCTCCTACCACTGGTGTGACTGTGCGTTTATTCCTGAGGGCCTCTCACCGTATCTGCCCCCTCTTGGATGATAAACTCCACCAGAGCTGGAACTTTCTGTTTGGGCTTCACCACTGTATTTACAGCACCTATGTCAATGCCTGGCACTTAATAACTCCTGAGCCATTATCTTTGGACCAAAAAGCCCAGAAGATTCTTCCCAGTAGGACACGGAGGACTCCAAAGTGATAATCCGAATCCTCCCAAATTACACTTGAACATTTGAAAGATCCTCTGATAAATTTAAATCATGCACTGCCATTGCTTTCCAAAAGAGGTTTGAAATCGAAAATCCAAGCCAATTATGCCAGAACAGGAGGTTTTGCTTCGAAATGGCTGTCTGCTTTGAACACTAATTAGGATACTGATTTCTAGGCCAGCACTAGGGAATTGCTTAATCTCTGTTCAAAGCCCCACATGCTAATAGGAACTGAGGAGGCATGCTCAATCAATTCCAAATTAAAGGCAACTTGACTTTCTTTTTTTTTTGCAACTTGACTTTCAATCCCTTTTGGAGTTGCCGGCAAATATCAGAACACAGTGAGCAAGTGGCAACATGGCAACACTCCACACGCCTTAGCACATGTACTCATGAGGATGGCTCCCTTTCAAGGTTTTAGGAAACGAATATTATAGTTAGCATAAAAGTAGAAGAGGGTGTGCAGACATCCCAACATTTTAAAAACACGCAGTTTTTTCCTGTTATGATCCAGAAAGCCTGGGCCATCCATCCGAACTCTGACCTTATTTCCAGACTCTGTGTCTACAGAGGGGTTTTCCTGGTAGCCCAGCTGATAAAGAATCCACCTGCAATGCAGGAGACCCCGGTTCGATTCCTGGATCAGGAAGATCCTCTGGAGAAGGGATACGCTACCCACTCCAGTATTCTTGGGCTTCCCTGGTGGCTCAGATGGTAAAGAATCCACCTGCAATGCAGGAGACTTGGGTTCGATCCCTGGGTAAGAAGATCCCCTGGAGGAGGGCATAGCAACCCACTCCAGTATTCTTGCCTGGAGAAACCTTGTGGACAAGTTCCGTACTCTCTCCTTTGACACCCAGAATCAAATAGCACTCCCCTGGTAGAGAGGCACACATCTGCCTGCCAGGGCCAGTTTGAGATGAGACCAGCAGGCACAAGGGAGCTAATGCAAGGTGCTCTGTGAGCACGGGGCGGGGTGGGGGGGGGGTGGGAAGTTGAGAGGGATCCCGCCTCCAGACTGATGTGGGGCATTGAGAAGGTTGGGACCCAATCAAGCATCCTCTCTGTGGATCTGGTGAATAAATGCAGATAAGCACTCACTTTTCCCACTTCCTCCTTCCAAGTTTATATTTTATAGTGACCTTCCCCTTTAAATAAAGCATGATTTTATATACAACAGACAAAAGCAGTGGTTTTATAGGTATAAATGTATTTTATGTAGTTAGATGTATGACTGTGATGAGACAGGATGAAAATTATTTAACCCCCATGGGTTGCACAACCTTCATGCTCCCCAACTCTTACGCAAGGGACAAAATCAAGAAGGTAGATTTTCAAACTAGAAGAAAAAGAAAGCTATGAGGAGGGAATGATGGGTTCCACAGAGGATCCCACTTGTCCAGGGACCTTGATGTGGCCGAAACTCACTGTGAGGGGAGAGATGGGGAAGGGACTGGGGGGCTGGTATGAGGAGCTGGGAAAGCAGGAATTTCCCAGGAATCTCAGTGTTAGCAACTGAGGATGCTTGTGGGAATCTGAGTCAAAATCGCTATGGACCAAATGTTTTGGAAAGATGTAAGTAAAGTTGGAAATTACCAAATGCACTGTGTTTCTTTAAGCATGACAGAGCTTTGGGCCTGGATGCAATTAAAAATTGAAGGCTATGGTTGATGGTTTTCTAGTTCTTTTTTTCCTAATTCACGAAGACAATTAGTTGCAAATGGTGATCAAAGTTAACAAGTTTGTCATAGAGATGGGAGAAGCTGTTCTCTAAGGTTTACACTAAATCAAGTCAGCCTAGCAGCATAGTCAGAGTGTTGGTGGACACTGATGTGTAGACAGTTGCATCACATTGAATAAGTGTGTATGAGTGTGTGATGAGGAGAGAGAGCTTTTCAGGACAACTGGAAAATAGAAACGTCTGATAAATGAGATCCTCATCAGACATGCGGAGAAGCTCTCCCAGAGTTTCCCACCTGCAGCCACGGTTTGTGGGCTGCTGTTCCATCCCCCAAACCCCCTCCGAGCTCTTCATCCTCTCCCATCCTGCCTCACCCAACTGAAATGGCTGATTTCAAGCTGATAGACTAAGCTGCAGTTCACCCACACCCGGTTCACAGATTTTAATAATATAATTTTCAAGGGATGTATTAATTTCCTGAGGCCTCCACAACAATTGCTACATACTGAGTAGCTTAATGCAGCAAGAATTTATTGTCAGTTCTGGAGCCAGAAGTCCCAACTTGAGGGGTTGCAGGGCCCAGCTCGCCTCTGGAGGCTCCAGAGGAGGTCTGGCTCCTTGCCTCGTCCAGTTCTGGTGGCTCCGCGGCCCTAATCTCTGCTTCCATGATCATGTGACCTTTTCCTCTGTGTCTCTGGGTCTCCTTTTCTGTCCCTTATATGACACTTGTCATTGCTTTAGGGCCCATCCAGGTAATTCAGGACTATTTCATCTCAAAATCCTTAATTACATCTACAAAGACCTTTTTTCCAACTAAGGCAACATTCACAGATTTCGAGGGATTTGGGCCTATATTTGGAGAGCCACCATTCAACTCATTACAAGGAACAACATTTCTCCCCTTCATTACCACATGTGTGGAAAGCAATTTACACATTTCCTGGCACTCAACAAGTGCTCAATCAAAAGTGGCTGATACCACTTGCGCACCCCCGACCCTTTCTCTCCACCTTCTCCCCACCCCCAGCCTTCCCTATCCCTTTCCCGTGTTGCTTCACTTCCACGCCTTCATATCTGCAGCATTGACCAAAATGGATTCAGAAAGTTGATTGTCTTCTGATTGACTGACTATACTTTAGCAAATGGCTATTTTTCAAGACCAGTCTCATCACTTAATGTCAATTGCCAGCTGACTAATTTGCTGAATATCAATAGTGGCCAACTGACATTGTCATTGTTCATTTACAGACTCTCAGTCTGACATCTCAACATCAGAATTCCTTTCCCCTTGATACACGTCACGCTTGTGCCAGGACCAAACTCTGGGGCCATGAGCCGATCGCGGTGTCTTTTCTGACTGCCCAGTTTGGAAATGCTGGGTCCTTGCTGGTGCAGCATGACTTGGGGGGAAGCAGCTTGAAGGCTGGGCACCAACCCCCTCCCCAGCCCCTCAAAGGCCTCACCTCCTCTGACACTAGTAAGGAAAATATTCATAGCATATTTGTTGAAGAAGCATGCTCGTGCTCACAGAACTTTCATTCACAGTAACTGAAAAGCAGAAACAATCCAAGTGTCCATGGACAGATGGACCACTCACAGGGACAGTGGAACCTGGGCTGCAGGGAGAGCAGGACAGTCCACGGCCAGTCAGCAGGGCTGCCTGACGACCACATTCTCCTGCAGAATTTAAAAGGTGCTAACACTCCTCATTTGAACTCAGGCCTTTCATGTCATTGTAAAAATATACTTCTAAGATAAGAGGGAAGAAAATTTTAGGAATAACATAAGTTACAATTAGTAAGTTATTTTCACATATAGTTTGGGAGTATTCCTTTATCCCTTGGGGCCCGAGGATATCAGGGGCCCCAGGAGAGCCAGGCCACTGGAGCGGGGACCCAGTGTGGAGAAGCCTGTCACCATGGAGCCAGCACCACCTCTGCTGTGTGACCTGAGGCTTGTCACCAGCACTCCCAGTGGCTCAGGTTTACCATCTGGAGATCTTCAAGGCTATTGGGAGAACTCAGTGAGATAAAACAAATTTGAGGGCCATTTATTCAGAGTGGCCACTGAAGCCATGCAGTGAGATGGGAGAGAGAGAGAGAGAAAGGGCTGAGGGCCTGAGAGACAGGCCAACTATCACTCCAGGAAGAGGGAGGTGGCCACTGAGAAAGGGTGAGGGTGTCAGCTGAATCCAGACAGTGGGTCAGTGGAGGCCAGAGAAGTAGCTGGAAAATAGAAGGCAGTGATCTGCTTGAAAGTCAAATGGGCAGTAAGGAGGACCAAAGGAAAAGGAGGCTGGGCCACAGGGGTCTGGGCAGAGAGGGGGCCTGAAGGGGAAAATGTGAGCAGGATAGGGCCTAGGGGCCTGTCCTGGCACAGGAGGATCTCAGCAGCTCAAGGGGCTTCTGCTGGGGAGCAAGGGGGTATCATGAGGGGTTCGATAAGGCTTTACAGCAAGCTGCCCTCCACTCCTCTCCTCTCCTCTCCAGCAAGATGTCCTCCTCATCCCTGACTGGAGTCCAAGACCCGAACCTTCCTGCCTTTATCCACTGAAGAGGCATCCTTCCTGCCTTTATCCATTCAGGAGGCACTGAACTGGGAGCAGGGCCCCAGACCTACCTTCCCATCCTTCCTTCCATCTCTACCTCTCCCGCCCTGAAAAGGTCAATCTGTGACAGATTTTGTTGTCTTCAAGAGCCTCTGCCAAGGCAAATGTAGAGGAAGTGGAGCCCCCTGAGCCTTCTGAACAGAGACAGATGGCAGTCTGGGCCATTGCCTGCCTAGTGCCCCCCTACAGAATTCTAAACAAGATCCTTGGAAAGCCCAAGGACTGCATAATCTAATTTATTTTACAAGCAGATGCTTCTGGCCCTTAGGGTCCCTGAACAGCAACAGATTTGGGTGCCACAGTTGAAGCAATTCCTGACTTAGGTGAACTCCCTGAGGCATTATTCCTCTTAAGCAATGAATCCTGCCAGGGCAGCTACAGGGCCTATAGCCCAGTGCTATCTCAGAACGATGGAGGGAGAGAGGGAGTAGGCACACTACATAGGAGCCTGCCCTCCCCAAGCCCATACTCTTGTGGGCTGTCATTGTGGAATGACAGTGTCCCCATGACCCATGCTCTAACTCCAAGGAAAAGAGAATTTTAACCTGTCTAGCAATAAGATGGAGAAGGAAATGGCAACCCACTCCAGTATTCTTGCCTAGAGAATTCTGTGGACAGAGGAGCCTGGTTGCTGCTGTCCATGGGGTCACACAGAGTCAGACATGACTGAAGTGACTTAGCATGCATGCATGCATTGGAGAAGGAAATGGCAACCCACTCCAGTATTCTTGCCTAGAGAATCCTAGGGACAGAGGAGCCTGGCGGGCTGCCGTCTATGGGGTCGCACAGAGTCGGACACGACTGAAGCGACTTAGCAGCAGCAGCAATAAGGACTAGGGTTAAGTTTCCCACTTCAAATTTTCAAATATCCCATGTGGTCCTTACAATATTTCCAGTTTTTTATGTCATGTCATTTTTTGTGGTTTTGTTGACTGAATAACCAACCATACTTAATTTTGTGCCCTTATGAGAATTTTCATATTTATATATAAATTCATACATCAGAAAAAAATACTTTGGCAGATAAGGATGCTATTTATTTGTTCTGAAACCTTGATCCCTTTTCTCCTTTCTCTCTCTCTCTCTCTCTACACACACACACACACACACACACACCCTACGCATGATGAGTGTGGTAAGCTATCCGGCCTACATTTTCAATCGTCTCGGGGTTTCCCTGTTACCCACAACGCTTCTTTCCCATCCGCTCCACCAAAGAGCTTGGCGAGCAAGCACTGAGAGAATGGGACCGCTCCATCAAGAGACCGCGTGAGCTGAGAAAAGAGTCCTCCCGGGGGGAGTGAGTGAGGGGGCGGGGGAAGGGGCTGGCAGGGGCGCAGTCTGGGCAGGGGAAGGCCCAGAGGTCCGGCTGAATTAGAGCACGCTGCACACGCACGTGGGTGTGTGTGTGTGTGTCGGGGTGGGGAGGGATTTCAAGCTCTGTTGTTACTGGAGAGTAAAACGTCAGAAACGACCAGCAGAAGAGGAGCAAGTAGTTGCTGGAAGTCGGCCGTGACGGGGCAGGCGCAGACCCCCTCGCAGGGCTGCGGTCACTATCAGTCTACACACCGACCATCCGGGGAGCCAGGCGGGGTATCGGTCCCCAGGCCCGGCTCCCAGACCCAGAGTGATGCGGCGGTGTGCCTATTTGAAAGCACCCGGATGACTCTGAGGTGGTGGTCTGGCTGGAGGCAGGACGCCAGGCTTCTCCATCAGGGTCTGAACCAAACTGCTGGCTGGAGCTGAAGAGAGGGGTAGATTCTTTTTGATTACCTCTTTAAATTTTTGAGGTAAAACACACATACAATACAATGCATCTAAGGAAACAGAAGGCATTTACAAGGTCGTGGTGAGGGACTTGGGTGCATGTGTGTTGGGGAGTTGATGGGGTGATGGAGAAGCTATAACTTCCAGGTTGGATGCTAGAACTGTTGGGAGTCTGAGCAGACTCTGGGTGGGGAGCTATTCACTCTGACTGGGGCAAATTGTATTTGAAATGCCTGGGGGTCGTCAGAGTGAAGCCTGCCCATCATCCCCATACACTGAGGGGGTGGCACAGACTGCTTTATGGTTGGGTCACCCCAGAGCCTGCTAGACTCCAAAGTACCTCCCCAGAACATCTGCACCAGGGTTGTGTGAATCAAGTTTGGGATGTGATTCTTCAACTAAAAAAAAAAAAAAAAAAGTAAGAAGACAGTCCTCGGGGCTGTATGCTGGTAGAGGCCACTCGGAATTGTGCTTAAGAATCCCTGAAAATGCCTCTTCAGAGTTACCCAGTAATTCCAACTTAAGAAGTTCATCATAAGGAAATAGTCCAAAATTTTTTTATAAGTCACATACATGGAGATGTTCACTGGAGTGTTATCTATGGCAGGCACAACTAGAAACCATGCAAATGTCTAGCGACAAGACATACTAAACTTGGTCAATTTGAGGTCACAAAGAAGAAAAGCGCAATGTGGAAATACAGAAAAATGGAAGCAGTGGCGTGGGAATGCTGCCATTCTGATTTTTTCCCCTCCTTCTTGTGATGTTTACTGAACAGCTGTCATTATGACAATGACAAAAATATTTGAGTCACTTATTGTTTTCATGACACATTGTGACATTGCTTATGCAATTTTTAGAAATTGTTGCAGTGCTTTCATCCTGAGGAAGTCAGGGGAGTCAAGGCACGAGTTGCCTTAGTTCCAGAAAATAGTATTGGTGGTAACAACACAGGACCTATTGCTTCATAAAATAGCCAGAAGTATTCAACTAGGTGCTGAAAAAAAGCATGTTGGAAACCACAGTGATAACACACCAACACTCAAGGAGGCTTGGAGAGAGTTCTGAGCTTGCTCTTCCTTCCTTCCTCCCTTCCCTCCCCTCCCTGCCTCCCCGCCTCCTCTCTCTCTCCCTTTCTTTCTTCTCTTTTTTTCTCCTTCTTTCCCTCCTTTCCCTTTCCTTTCTTCTTTCTTTCTAACCAGGACTTTGTCACAAAAATAATCATCGCTACATCACTAAATGTCTTTAAAAGTTAAGCCTGATGTTCAAAGGCTTCATCTATACCAAGTGGTACCTAGAGAATTCTTCCATCTAAACTTCCTGAAGCAGGTTTCAGCACAGACTTTGAGGAGCTGTCTCGTCCTCAACCAGTTGTCAGGTCCCTGGAAAAAGGCCAAAGATCCATTGTCATGCGGCCCAAGATGATCAGCTTGCTATGGCCCCAGAGGCACATACTTGGTGACTGCTTATCTTCGGTCCTGGCTAAGATCTCTGAACAAACCCAGTGCTAGCAGGAACAGCTTGGGACCATCCAGAGCTGTGCGGGCAGGCTCCAGGCTCAGCAACGACAGCTCCAAGGCCCCTAGTAGAACCCCTGGGTGCTGCGGAGTGCATCCAGCCCTGGGCCCGAATAGCCCCATAGGACAGTGAAGGAGTTGACCTGTTGATGAAAACCAGTCATCTGTATGCCTCCCATAACCCTTTGGGTGCCACGTGAGTCATTTCCTGTGTCCGAACAGCAGAGAGATCTAATCTCTCCTGCCATCATTCACCTGTAGCCTAAAATCCCAGCTCTCTAATGGAGCGTCTGAGGCCTCTCTCAACATGTCTTGCCTTCCTGGGGATTCTTCTGGGACATGCCATCTGCCTCTGACACCTATACTTTCAAGATCCTTTTGAGCCTGCCTGGAATGCAGCCCACTTACTTCCAAAACATACTGTCCATCTCAGCTCAACCCCATCCCCCTGTGATGACCTCCCCAAGCCCATCTCAGATGTCTTTGGGGTCACGCCTACCTCCTTCTCACACATGGCATTTAGGTTTATCCTAGGGTCACTAGATACTCCCACTCTGCAGATAACCCTGATTTCTAAAGTTCCATCACGGTGTCAACAGGCAGATGCGAGCATCTCGGGTTCCCAGGGAGAGCCCGCTCCCTGTGCAGCGCCCCGGGCTGAGTCTCACCTGCCAGACCTGACTGAGCTGGTGGAGACAAGGGTCCTGGGTCCTGAGAAGCTCACAGCAGCTCTAATGCGTGGGTTCAGGGAGCGTCAGTGGCTGAGGGCCAGAGACAGAGGCTCTTCCCAGTCAGCCCTGCACCTGCTGGAGGGAATGAGAAGGGAAAAGGGGGAGTCTAGGCCCCAGTGAACCCATCTGACCAAGGCCACGGTCACGAGAGCTGTGGTTGCTAACCACTGGCACAAAGATCCCTGTCTGGGGGCTTGGGCTGCCCACCCCTGAAGGAGGTGTATGTGGCCCAGCCAAGGCCATGCTGGGAACTAGGAAGTCTTGGGTGCCCTCCTGTGCAGATGCAGGGACACATTTTAAAGCACAAGACATTTGATGTTCAGTTTGGGCTCCACCAAGGGTTCACCAGGGGTTGTGCTCATCAGACCCCGTGCCCAGTCCCTCAGGGAAACCAGCCTGGGCACTGCCCCTACTCTGGGGCAGGGCCACACTCTCTCAGAGGACCTGGGTTAGTTCGAAAGTCCCCAGAGACCAGGGAGAGGGCTCTGGAGTAGAGGCAGCTTGCACCCTTCTGCAGGAGAGCTTGTTTTCCAGAGTTTTCCTGTTCAGCCTATGGGCTGAGAGTTTCCTAGGATCGGCTCCGTCCCTGGGGTCCTGACTTTTCAGCCTCCAGCCAGAAGGGACACCCACACCCTGATGGGTGGGGCCCTCTCCCCTCATCCATTATCTGCTGCTCACACTTAGGTCAAGCCCCCACCATGTGCCAGGCTCTGTGCCAGGCCTGGGGACACCGTAATGGACAAGACAGTCAAGGCTCTTCCCCCTTCTGGAGGGGACTGACATGGAGAAGCCCAGACATAAAGGAGCAAGACCACATGGGTCAGACGCTCGGTAGGCGAGCACGGGCCCGCAGGACGCAGGAGTGTCTGGAGGCCTCTGTCGACTGGGTGGTCAGGAGGCTGGAGGAAGTAGAATAAACCCAGTGTGTTAACTGGAAATTTGGGATTTCACTTGAGCAGATGTCTCAAATCCAAGGAGGCTGACTTAGCCTGGCCAGGTTCCCTTCTTTCAGGGTGTCCAGGAGTGGGCCTGCTCTCCTGGGAAGGTCAGGGCTGCCCAGAAAGGCCAGGGAGACACAGAAGCAGCTAAGGAGAGCTTTAGGGGAGAGAGCGATGAAGGCAGCGGAGCCCTGCAGGAAGGCCGTGGGCAAGGCCTCTGGGGTCAAACAGGCCTGAGCCATAATCCTAGCCCACACAGCACAAGCTAACTCAACCTCTCTGACCCCCACTTTCTTATCTGTAAAATGAATGAGTAGAGACTTGGTCCAGACTTGGCTTGAAGACTGAACGAGATAACATTAGGCACAGTGTCCAGCATAGTTCCTGCTCCCTGAGACGCAGTGTGAAATGTGTATCACCCAGTAAAGACGGCCCAGGATGGGAGCCAGTAGACCCTGCAGCCCAACTCCTAATCCCTGTCTGTAAAATGGGGAGATTCATGACCCAACCTCTGTGGTGGATCTGAGTGCCCCCAGAGCAGGCCTGCCTCTCACGGTGTGTTGAGTCTGGGGGTGGACAGGGACCCACGATTGTGGAGAACACTGACAACCCCATTGGTAGTCTTTCTGTTGACAAGGACACTGTTATTGCAGAAACACAACAGTGTGAACTCAGAGGCCACCCCAAGACCTGGTTTTAGCAAAGTGCCTCTAGCCTGAGTTTCTCCAGGGTCCTGATGCCTCAGCTCCCAGAGTCAATGTTTACCAGTGAACCCAACAGCCAGCAGCAATGGTGCTGGTGAGGCGATCGAGGGAAGCAGTCTGGCCATGGAAGGAACTACCAATTCTGAAAAGCCCTCAGTGCAGAGGGCCTCCATGTCAGCCTCCGCTGGAGCCTGGCTTCGGCTTTGCTGCAACACCCTGAGATCACTATCCTAGAGAGACCTGGAAGCCTGGAGCCTAGTAGGGAGGACCTCCGAGAAACTCACCCTCTCCTTCCAGTTTGCACAGAGCTCACGCAGGGGCTCTCTAGTCTCCAAATGCTCTCTCTACTCCAGGGCACCTCACAGGAAGAACCTCATCTCTTTGGAGGGCCCATGGGGGAGAGACAGGCTGTGTTTCCAAAGCTAGCCAACCCAAGAGTAGGCTTCCCAGCAGGGCAGTTAAAGACTCTGTGCCTCTGGGCACGTACTTGGAGCCTCTCATGCAGCTCTCTACATTTTCCAGAGAGACACAAGAAGCCCACAAAACCAAGCCACCCTGCTCAGAGCTTCACAGAATCCCGGGCTCTGAGCCTCCAGCACCTCCTGAGTTGGAGGCCTTCAAGACCATCCAGGTCAGCCCTTTGCAAACTTTCATTGATAGAATCTTTTCTTAAATAAAATCTGACCTAGACATCAATTCCATCAGTCGAACATTAGGAAGGGCAAGAGTGGGCATGATTCCCTGAGCCCTGGCCATCCTGTTCTGAGACTCTCACCCTCGGCAGAGTCCTGGCGCTCCAAGGAAGGGAAGGAAGCCTCTGATGGAGTTTCAGCCCAGAGTACCAGTGCCCAGCTCCATGAGTGAGGAAACCGAGGCTGTGGGGCGGAGCACGTGGGGAGGCTGCTCAGACAGAGGCAGACGTGGGCTGCGCCTCCGTCCCCTGCCCCTCCTCTCTGCAGCACACACCTGCTTCTGCAGCCTGCAGACCGCACACTCCCCGGCTCCTGCCGGAACCTTGATGCATCCCATATTTCTGGTCTGACAGCCAGTAAAACTGAGCCTCCTTCTTGTAATCGCCAATTTGTTTCCTATTGGAGGAGCTGACTTTGAATGTGCAGAGAACAAAGACCCCTTTGTGAGTTGCTTTTGGAAAGGGAGATGGGGGGGATTACATTAATAATATGAGAAGCAGCAATCCCAATTATATTTTGCAACCTCTCTGGTGAATATGAAATAAAAACCACTTTATTTGGAAAGCTACAGTGGAGCCAATTTTCTCCAGCCTGGACATGGAGACCCGGCGCCCAGGCCGGCCAGCGGGACGGTCGCTGTCCCATCAGGGCAGCCAGGCCAACCTGGCCCCGATCAGCCCAGGCAAGCATCATACAACATGGCAGCAATATATTTTTTTCCAGCTGCAGGAAGTCCAACTTGTGCAAGAAGAAACTCATTTCTTTACCATTTGAAGCTGGAAGGAAAATGACTTTATCCTTTCCTTTCCCCACCGCTCTCAACCATGCGTGTCTTCCTGAGTTTCCCTGCAGTCTCTTCCTGCCAACACTCCAGGCAGGGGCGGAGTGGGAAGGGCCAGCCTTGGGGCGCCTGCAGGGACCAGGGCGGGGCTGCAGCTGTCTCCCCGACACTCCCGCCCTCTTCCAGCACAGGGAAGGCAGGGCTGCCAGCTCCTCGCTCGCGGTTTCTTCACACACTCCATATTCTGTCAGCTGCTTGGCCTGTGCCCACATGCTCTCTTCTCTCGGAAGAAACGCTATCCTTCCCTCAGCTTCAAGGCACATGTCACCTCCTCTGGGAAGCCCTCTCTGAGTCAGTTCTTCCTAATCAAACTTACCGGAAAACTCAGCATAGGGCAGTGTGGTTTTGTCTCAAGTCTGCCCCCTCATCTGACTAAGGCCCTAACTGAGGATGTAATTTATCTGGGGGCCAGCAGTGCCAGTCCCAGGGTCCACATGTCGTAGCCTGTGAATGGATGGAGGAGAAGGTCCTAATCTTTCTTAAGCCATAATGGTACTTAGAGTGACTAAGATGCTTTCAGTTGGAAACTACCTTCTTTAAGAAAAATGAGAAGCTGGTGCTAATGGGAAGGGAGTTTCATGAGATGTCTGGGTGGATGGCTTCAGGTGCAGCTTGATCCAGCGTCTTTGTCGTCATCACTCCACCTCTATCTTATCACAAGCAGGCCTCCCTGTTACAAGGGTAGTTAGAAACACACATCCCCAAAACTTAGCCACCTCCTAAAAAAACAGACCCTCTGTCCTCACGGCTTGGCAAAATAAATGCTATGTTTGCATCAAGCCCAGGATATCTGAACACAGGATTTTTCCTCAGAAAATAAAACCTCTGGAAACTACTGTAAAGCAGAGGCTTAAAGGTTCAGGTTCAGGAAACATGGGAGAACGTACCTTGCGGTTCACTGTGCTGCCCAGGATGACACCGGGCATGAAAAGCCTAATCATAGAGCACTTTGCATCTCTTTTATTAATAATTGACACATCATCTACTTCCAAAGGCATGAAATTAAAAGACAATTGTTCCTTGGAAGAAAAGCTATGACCAACCTAGACAGCGTATTAAAAAGCAGAGACATTACTTTGCCATCAAAGGTCCATCTAGTCAAGGCTATGGTTTTTCCAGTGGTCATGTATGGATGTGAGAGTTGGACTATTAAGAAAGCTGAGTGCCAAAGAATTGATGCTTTAGAACTGTGGTTTTGGAGAAGACTCTTGAGAGTTGCTTGGACAGCAAGGAGATCCAACCAGTCCATCCCCAAAAAAATCAATCCTGAATATTCATTGGAAGGACTGATGTTGAAGCTGAAGCGCCAATACTTTGGCCACCTGATTGGAAAAGACCCTGATGCTGGGAAAGATTCAAAGCAGGAGGAGAAGGGGACGACAGAGGATGAGATGGTTGGATGGCATCACCGACTTGATGGACGTGAGTATGAGCAAGCTCTGGGGGATAGGGAAGAACAGGGGAGCCTGGCATGCTGCAGTCTACTGGGTCGCAAAGAGATGAACACAGCTGAGTGACTGAATAACAGCAACAACTGCCTCCAAAAGAGACCTGAGGCCGCAGTGTAACTTTGGCCTCCAAAGGGCTTCCATGTAGCCATAGCTTTCACTGGGTGCCCTCTGTGAGGCCAGGAAAAATGGAGTGACTGGTTGAGGGCCACCAACAAGTGGGACCTCTTGACTGAGCCTCGCCACCCCCGACCTCCTAAAGTCCAAGAGCAGCTTTGCTTCCTGTGCTTGCAGATGAAACCAGAGCAAATGGAAGGAAAGTGTGACCGTGCTCTGCCAGGCTTCTGCCCATGACCGCCCTCCCCCAGAGCCCTCCCTGCTGGGGCCACAGGCTCCGGTATTCTGGTGGGGCAAGTTCTGGTGCCCCAGGCACCTGGAGAGAAGCTTATGGTTATTATTATTGCTGTTGTTTACAGCTTGCTCATAAAATTATATCTACATCCACACACACATATATATAAGAGTTGGACACGACTGAGCACATATGTGCGTGCTCAGTCGTGTCCAACTTTTTGAGACCCCATGGACTATAGCCTGCCAGGCTTCTTCGTCCATGGGATCTTCCAGGCAAGAATACTGGAATGGGTTGCCATTTTCTCCTCCAGGAGATCTTCTTAACCCAGGAATCAAACCCACATCTACTGTGACTCCTGCATGTGCAGGCAGATTCTTTGCCACTGAGCCACCTCTGACTCTTTGTGACCCCATGAACTGCAACATGCCAGGCTTCCCTGTCCTTCACTATCTCCCTGAGTTTGCTCAAACTCATGTCCATCAAGTTGGTGATGCCATCCAACCATCTCATCCTCTGTTGTCCCCTTCTCTTCATGCCCTCAGTCTTTCCCAGCATCAGGGTCTTTTCAAACGAGTCAGTTCTTCGCATCAGTTGGCCAGACTATTGGAGCTTCAGCATCAGTCCTTCCAGTGAATATTCAGGTTTTATTTACTTTAGGATTGATTGATTTGATCTTGCTGTCCAAGGGACTCTCAAGAATCTTCTCCAGCACCACAGTTCAAAAGCATCAAATCTTCAACACTCATCCTTCTTTATGGCCCAACTCTCACATCTGTATATGACTACTAGAAAAACCATGACTATACAGACCTTTGTTGGCAAAGTAATATCTCTGCTTTTTAATACCCTGTCTAGGTCTGTCATAGATTTTCCTCCAAGGAATGTTTTTTAATTTTGTGGCTGCAGTCACCATCTGCATTGATTTTGGAGCCCAAGAAAATGAAATCTGACACTGTTTCCACATTTTCCCCATCTATTATATATATATACATATATATACACACATGTATGTATATATATATGAAAGATCCATAAAAGTGGGCTAGAACCTAATGCAGAGGGCTGATTCATGTGGAATCCACACATAGATCCATTTCACAAATTAGAAAACAGCTGCCCAGAGAGGCCCATTGACAGACCCAGGGACAGTCAGCTCTGAATAGAAGTCCTGAGAGAAGGGGGTCTCATGCTTCCTGGCAGCCCCTTTCAGCCTGCCAGGAGGCTGGTAGCGGCAACCAAGGACAAAGACCAAGCAAAAGTTCACCCTCGGTGTGGGGTTCAGCTCTGAGAGTCAGCATCCTAACCTGTCAGTCATCCTTGGGTCGGGGCTGGGGAGCCCCTCCCTGTCTCGCAGTCCTTTCTTAGAGCCTGAACCCCCGCTGGCCTGACCTCCATTCTCAGGGGCATTGAGGACCTGGCAGGACCTCTAAGCTAGAGGAGACAGTGGCATGGCCGGCCCACTCCCGGGATCCTGGCCAGGCAGTGCCCACAGGGCACCTGCAGAACGGGCTTGACTGCTGCTCTTTCCTGGGACAAATGACAGCTGGATCATTCTGTCTTCACTCACTCACATGTGGCCACAGGTTGGAAGCCATGAGATTTTCTTGTCACCTTCACTCTGAGCAAAGGATTTCCTGGCCTCTTTGCTGTTCAAAGCCCAAGACTCCCCATTCCACTCTGGATGCACACTCCTGCTCCAGTGCTGCTCCCTGACCAGTGCCCTATACCTTTGGGGCTCTGCTTAGCAGCCAGGATGCAGACCCTGACTTTACCCCAAGGTTTCATCCTGTGGATGAGTCAGGGTTGGTGAATATATTCATGTCCTCAGCATGTGGTCAAAGCTATGATTTTTCCAGTAGTCATGTATGGATGTGTGAGTTGGACCATAAAGAAGGCTGAGCATCAGAGAACTGATGCTTTTGAACTGTGGTGTTGGAGAAGACTCTTGAGAGTCCCTTGGACTGCAAGGAGATCAAGCCAGTCAATCCTAAAAGAAATCGACCCTGAATATTCATTGGGAGGACTGACGCTAAAGCTGAAACTCCAATACTTTGGCCACCTGATGTGAAGAGCCAACTCATTGGAAAAGACCCTGATGCTGGGAAAGATTGAGGGCAAAAGGAAAAGGGGGTGACAGAGGATGCGACAGTTGGATGGCATCACTAACTCAGCAGACATGAGTTTGAGCAAGCTCCGGGAGTTGGTGAAGGACAGGGAAGCCTGGCGTGCTGCAGTCCCTGGGGATGCAAAGAGTTGGACAGGACTGAGCGACTGAACAGCAGCAACATGACACCTCCATGTGATGTAAACCAAACAGGCTTCGTAGATCAAGTAAAGACAGTGGGGGGACCCTGCAGGCCCAGTGGGCTCTGAAGCAGTTGCCGTCTCAGGACAAGCGGTGCCTCTTCTCAGCAAAACCATGTCACCCTCCTCACAAGGCTAATGTCTTCCACTGGAATCTCTTGCTGTTTTGTTTATGAATGGTCTTGGTAGTATGGTTCTGTAACAGTTATAAACATAAGGGGGTTAAGCTTGCTTTCAGGTTTTTATGTATTTAAGTAATATTATAAGCAAAATAATTTAAGTCAATAGTAGGGAATCAGACCAATCTTTCCCTCTAAAATGGAGGTTTAACAAACACTGCGATAAAATAATCAATCCTCTCTGAAGTATTAATAGCCAATAGACTTACGGAAGAGGGCTGAAAACTCAGGGACATTCTGGATTTGAACCTGCACTCCTTTCTGATCTCAGACCTGGGGAAAGTGTCTTAGTATCTTAGAGCCAGTTTCTACCTCTGAAAAGCAGAAAACCAGTAATGGTTAGGCGATCTCTCTCCTCCAGGCATCATCTTTCCCAAGGTGGGCGGGCTGTACCCAGACTCCCATGGAGAAGCACTTTCAGCCAGGAAAAGCCTTTCTCCGGTGGGAGCTCCAGGCCCCTGATGTACAAGATAGGACAGCACTTGGCTGAGGCCTGAGGAGCAGTGGCTGCCCAGACCCTGCAGGGTCAGCTGCCCTTAACACTCCAGGGCCAAGACCCCACCACCCAGCTTTCTCAAGTCCAAACCAAAGGGTGAACTCAGCCTTATTCACTCTCTCCAACACTAGCAGGAAGAGGAGCGGCCACCTGTCACCCCTGGGGCTAGCTTGGAACAAGCAGGAAGACTCAGTAGGCGTGCCTCCTAAAGTAGCACGGATCTGCTGACCTGGGCTGAGGGTAAAGAGGTCAACAGTGCCCATGTGAGATCCAGACCCCTAGTCTTAGCCAACAGCCTACCAGCCTCTGAAGTGCCCAGTGTGAGGCAGGTGAGCTGGGCTGGGCCCCAGAAGCTGGGGTATTTGGGCTGGGGTCTTCTCAGTGAGGGCCTGCGGTAGCCCACCAGCTTGGCTCCCTTCAGGAACCCCCCAGTTCACTGGCCTTGCTGTTCATCCTGGACATTTTGGGCCCTGTGTCCAGGGTCCACCCAGCAGGAGTTAGTAGGCTGGACTGACAAGGCCGGGATCTAAATTGTTTTACTTTTCAGAGCTGCCACCACCAAAATGAAGGCCTCTGTTTAACCAGTGGCCAGTAGAAATAAATATTTAAACACTACATTTGTACAGCGGTGCCAGATTGTGCCTCAGAGGTATGCCATCTTCCTCAGCTACCCAGGCCCAGTGATACCCTTGTGCCTCGAGTATGACCCAGTAGGCCTGGCCCAGTAGGAGGACAAACTCTGTGATGTCCATTCACACCCATAGTCCCCAGGGTCTGGGAGAGCAGTAACTGGCTAGAGAAGGTTAGAGGACCAAGAGAGGGAATGCACTTCCAGAGCATTCTCCCCACACTGGGGTGTGGACACCCCCAAGAAATGCCCTGACCTTCTACCACATCCTGGGTTAGCTCCAGCCATGCAAAACCTATCAAGACACCAGACACCACCAGCCTGGCCACAGCCAAGACCAGAAACCACTCATAGCAGGGGGTCCCAGGCAGGGACTGCTGGGCCTTTCAGCTGGGAGAGGGCCAGCCTGGAGAGAAGAAAATGCCCACCCTGATAGAGACTGTCTGCTGTCTTTCAACCCTAAGATGTTCAAATGCAGCTTTCCTGCTAGGAGGCCAGGCGGTGGGGGCAGGAAGGCCCCACTTCAGCATCTGGAATGAGAGACAGAACCAGGAGAGGAACAGAGAAACATAAAAGAGATGAAGAAAGACACAGAGAGGAGAAAGAGAGAGAGAGAAAGAGAAAAGAGCACTCTCTGACTTCTCTCAGACAGGATGGAGGTAGCCAGGAAGCAGAGAAAGGTGACCTCCTCAGCCCCGGAGCTGCCATCCTGCAGGACAGGCTCCGTATGGGAACAGAGCTACCAAAGCCCGACTCCCTTCTGCTAGCTGTGCTCAGGAGGGTTTGCTGGGCGACCTTCTCTCCAAATGTAGTTGCATCTAGATGGCAGGATGGAAAGAAGTCATTGCAAAGAATCTGTTGCTCACCAGGTACCTATAGCCTTGGGCTGCACCATGAAATAAGGTTTTCAGTAGGTCTGTGTTGTAAATAAAACAAATGTTTTCCACTGTGTTCTTGTGGACTAAACCACTATCACTTTGTGAATACATTGAAAATACACCTCAATACTTGCAATCATGTTTTCCTCTGTCTCTTGCTTTCTTTTACTTTTTCTTTCTTTCCTTTTTTTCTCATATATTTAAATATAAAAGATAAAAGTGGCCAAGACTTGCCTACCTGAGGTCACCAGGTGAGCTAGTGTAGCTCTATAAGTGCTCAGGCTCAGGGCATGACAGGGTTCCTATGGACCCTGGCAGAGGCCCCAGGACCAGAAGCAGCCTTGGGGGCAAGTCCTGCTGCATGCCTGGATGCTCAGACCCTCAAGCCTCCTTCCCCCTTTGGAGTCTCTGAAACCAGGACCCTGAAAACCAGGGCGCCCGGGGAGTGCCAGCTGGCTGAGGTTATTGGGAGGACCACCTACCTGGGGCTGAGCATAAAGGAAGAAAGGGGCTCTAAGCCAGGTGCTCAGCCCATGTAGGAGGACTGGCCCTGTTTTCCAAGGAAGCATCACCAGAGGTGGTGAGCTATAACTGAAATATTCTTAGAGGAAAACATATGCATAATTATTCCTGATCTTGTACTAGGCAATGATTTCTTAGATGTGATACCACAAGCAACAAAAGAAAAAATAAATCAACTGGCCATCATCAAAATTAAACACTTCGTGTTTCAAAGGACTCCATCAAGAAAGCAAAACGACAATACAGAAATATTAGCAAATCAGTCATGTCCGACTCTTTGCAACCCCATGTACTGTAGCCTACCGGCTTCTCCATCCATGGGATTTTCCAGGCAGAAGTACTGGAGTGGGTTGCCATTTCCTTCTCCAGGGGATCTTTCTGACCCAGAGATCGAACTTGGGTCTCCCACATTGTAGGCAGACGCTTTACCCTCTGAGCCACCAGGGAAGCCCATGGGAAATGCAAATCAAAATCACAGTGAGAGTCTATCTCATACATAATATAATTACTGTAATAATTTTTTAAAGGCAGACAATAGGAATTAACAAGGATGTAAAAAACTGTAATACTTATACACTGCTGGTGGGAATGTAAAAATATGCAACCACTTTGGAAGACAGTTTGGTTGTTAGTCAGTAAGTTAAACATAAAGTTATCATATGATCCAGAAATCCCAGCCTCAGGTATATACCCAAGAAATGAAAACATATGTTCATACAAAATCTTGTACATAAATCTTTACAGTAGCATTATTCATGATAACCCAAAAGTAGAAACAATCAAAATGTCCACCAATTAATGGATGGATAAACAAATTGTGGTATATCCAGAGGTGGAAAATTATTCAGCCATAAACAGGAGCAAAGTACTGTTAAATGCTACAATATGGATCAAACTTGGAAATATTTTGATAAGTGAAAGGAGTCAGACACAAAAAGTCACATTTTATGTGATTCTATTTATACAAGATGCCCCAATAGGCAAATCCATAGGCATATACATTAATGGTTTTCAGGGACTTGAAAGATGGAGGAAATGAAGAGTGACTGATAATGATATACAGTTTATTTCTCCAGTAATATAAAAGTTCTAGAATTAGACAAATGATAATGGTCATACATTTTCAGTATACAAACTACCAGTGAATTGTATACTTTAAAATGATGAATTTTATGGTATGTGAATTATATTTTCATTTAAAAACCCAAAACATCTGAAAAAGATTTCAAAAACTAGGCAACTACTAAAATTTCTATAATATTTAACTTACTTGATTTGTTCTTTGTTTTATTTGTTCCTTCCCAATCTATATACATTTTATTCCCTTTTCTTATCTTATTGCATTAGCTAGTACTTCCAATATGCTGTTGAAAAAGTGTGATGAACACACCTACAGTCAATTAATCTTCAACAAAGGAGGCAAGAATATACAATGAGAAAAAGACAGTTTCTTCAGCAAGGGATGTTGGGAAAGTTGGACAGCCACATGTAAATCAAAGAAGTTGTAACACATCCTTACACTATCAGTTCAGTTCAGTCACTCAGTCATGTCTGACTCTTTGCGACCCCATGAACCACAGCACACCAGGTCTCCCTGTCCATCACTAACTCCCAGAGTTCACCCAAACCCAAGTCCATTGAGTCGGTGATGCCATCCAACCATCTCATCCTCTGTCATCCCCTTCTCCTCCTGCCCTCAATCATTCCCAGCATCAGGGTCTTTTCAAATGAGTCAGCTCTTCACATCAGGTGGCCAAAGTATTGGAGTTTCAGCTTCAGCATCAGTCCTTCCAATGAATACCCAGGACTAATCTCCTTTAGGATGGACTGGTTGGATCTCCTTGCAGTCTAAGGGACTCTCAAGAGTGTTCTCCAACACCACAGTTCAAAAGCTTCAATTCTTTAGCGTTCAGCTCTCTTTATAGTCTAACTCTCACATCCATGCATGACCACTGGAAAAACCATAGACTTGACTAGACGGAATTTTGTTGCCAAGTAATGTCTCTGCTTTTTAATATGCTGTCTAGGTTGGTCATAACTTTCTTTGCAAGGAGAAAGCGTTTTTTAATTTCATGGCTGCAATCACCATCTGCAGTGATTTTGGAGCCAGAAAAATAAAGTCTGATACTGTTTCCACTGTTTCCCCATCTACTTGCCATGAAGTGATGGGACCAGATGCCATGATCTTAGTTTTCTGAATGTTGAGCTTTAAGCCAAATTTTTTGCTCTCCTCTTTCACTTTCATCAAGAGGCTCTTTAGTTCTTCTCCACTTTCTGCCGTAAGGGTGGTGTCATCTGCATATCTAAGGTTATTGATATTTCTCCCGGCAATCTTGATTCCAGCTTGTGATTCTTCCAGCCCAGCGTTTCTCATGATGTACTCTGCATATAAGTTAAATAAGCAGAGTGACAATATACAGGCTTGCGTACTCCTTTTCTTATTTGGAACCAGTCTGTTGTTCCATGTCCTGTTCTAACTATTGCTTCCTGACCTGCATACAGGTTACTCAAGAGGCAGGTCAGGTGCTCTGGTAGTCCCATCTCTTTCAGAATTTTCCACAGTTTATTGTGATTCACACAGTCAAATGCTTTGGCATAGTCAATAAAGCAGAAGTAGATGTTTTTCTGGAATTCTCTTGCTTTTTTGATGACCCAGCAGATGTTGACAATTTGATCTCTGGTTCCTCTGCCTTTTCTAAATCCAGCTTGAACATCTGGAAGTTCACAGTTCACGTATTGCTGAAGCCTGGCTTGGAGAATTTTGAGCTTTACTTTACTAGCGTGTAAGATGAGTGCAATTGTGCGGTAGTTTGAGCATTTTCTGGGATTTCCTTTCTTAGGGATTGGAATGAAAACTGACCTTTTCCAGTCCTGTGGCCACTGCTGAGTTTTCCAAATTAGATGGCATATTGAGTGCAGCACTTTCACAGCATCATCTTTGATGATTTGAAATAGCAAAACTGGAATTACATCACCTCCACTAACTTTGTTCATAGTGATGCTTCCTAAGGCCCACTTGACTTCACATTCCAGAATGTCTGGCTCTAGGTGAGTGATCACACCATCATGATTATCTGGGTCATGAAGATGTTTTTTGTGCAGTTCTTCTGTGTATTCTTGCCACCTCTATGCTATACACAAAAATAAACTTAAAATGACTTAAAGACTTAAATATAAGACATGACACCATAAAACTAGAAGAGAACATAGTCAAAACATTCTCTGACATAAACTGTAGTAATGTTTTCTTAGGTCAGTCTCCCAAGCCAAAGGAAATGAAAGCAAAAGTAAACAAATGAAACATAATCAAGTTACGAGCTTTTGCAACAGCAAAGAAAATCACAAATAAAACTAAAAGACAACTGACAGACTGGGAGAAAATATTTGCAAATGATGTGACTGACAAGGACATAATTTCCAAAATATACAAACAGCTCTTGCAACTCAACAACAAAAAGACAAACATCACAATTGAAAAATGAGCAGAACTAAGTAGACATTTCCCCAAAGAAGACATACAGATGGCCATCAAGCACATGAAAAGATGCTTAATATTGCTAATTATTAGGGAAACACAAATCAAAACTACAAAGAGGTACCACCTCACACCAGTCAGAATGGCCATCATTAAGAAGACTACAAATAACAAATGCTGGAGAGGATGTGAAGAAAAGGAAACCCTCCTACACTATTCATAAGAATGTTAAGTTGGTACAGCCACTGTGGAAAAAGTATGAGATTCCTCAAAAAACTAAGAATAGCCATATGATCTAGCAATCCCATTCCTGGACATATATCTGGGGAAAATATAATATAAAAAGATAAACACACCCCATTGCTTATAGCTTAGAGCAGCATTAGTCACAATAACTAAGATATGGAAGCAACCTAAATGTCCATCAACAGATGAATGGGTACAGAAGATGTGGTACATATGTCCAATGGCATACTACTCAGTTATATAAAAAAGAACAAAATAACTCCATTTGCAAAACAAGGATGAACCTAGTGATTATCATACTAAGAGAAAGAAGAACACCATAAGGTATACCTTATATGTAGAATCTCAAATATGACACAAATGAACTTTCCTGAGACAGAAACAGACTCACAGACACACAGCACAGACTTGTGGTAGCCAAGTGAGACAGGGAGTGGGAGAGGGATGGCGTGGAATCTGGGGTTAGCAGATGGAAACAGTTGTATGTAGAATGGATAATCAACAAGGTTCAGAATCCGCCTGCCAATGCAGGAGACACGGGTTCAATCCCCGGTCCGGGAAGATCCTCTGGAGAAGGAAATGGCAACCCATTCCAGTATTCTTGCCTGAAGAACCCCACAGACAGAAGAGCCAAGTGGGCCACAGTCCATGGGGTCACAAAGAGTTGGACATGACTTAGTGACTATACAACAACAACTGTATAGCACATTCACTATTCTGCAATAAATCATAATGGAAAAGAATATTTAAAAAGAATGATAAATATATGTATACATGTATCTGAATCACTTTGCTGTACAGCAGAAATTAACAAATTATAAATCAACTATACTTTAATGAAATTTTTTAAATGAAAAGGAAAAGTGTGGTGAGAGGTGACTTCTTTGCCTCTTTCCTGATCTTAGTGGGAAAGCTCCTAGCTTCTCACCCTTAAGTATGATGTTACTGTGGGGTTTTTATAGATTTTTTTAAAATTAAGTTGAGGAAGTTCCCTTCTATTCATAAGTTTACTAAGAATTTTTATCATGAATCATCAAATACTTTTCTGCATTTACTAATAAGGTCAAGTAATTTTCCTTTTTTAGCCTTTAGCCTGTTGGCATGATCACATAATTGATTTTTTAATGCTGAATCAGCTTTGCATATCTGGGATAAATCCCACTTGATCATGCTGTATATAATTCTTTTTCTACATTGTCAGGTTTAATTTGCTAATGTTTTGTTGAAAATATTTGCATCTCTGTTGATGAGACACACTTATTTTCTTGTCTTTGATGGCCTTGGTTTTAGGGTAATGTTGACCTCACAGATGGACTAGAAAGTATTCTTTCTGCTTCCATCCTCTGAAAGAGATTGTGGAGAATTGATGTAATTTCTCCCTTGAAGTGAACTCAGGACTAATGCTTTCTGTTTTAGATTATTAATTATTGATTCATTTTCTCTAATAGATAAAGGCCTGTTCAGATTATCTATTTCTTTTTGTGTGAGTTTTGGCAAACTATGTCTTTCAAGAAACTGATCCCTTTCCTCTAAGTTATCAAATTTGTGGGCATAGGGTTGTTCAAAGTATTCCCTTATTATCCCTCTAATGTCCATATGATCTGTAGTGATGTCCATTCCTTCATTTATTAATAATCCTCTTTTTTCTTAATTAAACTGACTGTGAAGTGAAGTAAAAGTCGCTCAGTCACGTCTGACTCTTTGCAACCCTGTAGACTGTAGCCCACCAGGCTCCTTCATCCTTGGGGTTTTCCAGGCAAGTATATTGGAGTGTGTTGCCATTTCCTTCTCCAGGGGATCTTCCCAACACAAGGATCGAACCCGGGTACCCTGTATTGCAGGCAGACTCTTTACCATCTGAGCCACCAGGGAAGCCTAGACACATCAATTTTGTTGATCTTTTCAAGAAAGCAGCTTTTGAGTCCATCTTTTCCTCTATTAATTTCCTGTTTTCAATTTCATTGATTTCTTTTTTGCTTGTTTGGTTTTTCCTGTATAAAAGATGATCCCAATATCAAGGTATAAGGAAGGGGAGAACAAGGGACATGTGTCCTTGGTGTAAGGACACATGGGGCAGAAGAAGGATAAGCCTCAAAAGGAGGGGTGGGAGGGGAACATCATTACAGCAACAAAATATTCTCTGTAAAAACTTGGAGGAGTCTCCACAGCCTCAGAGATGGAGGTAAAGGTCACGTTCTCAGTTGGGGCCCTCCACTCAGGTGTTCAAAGGAAGGGGAATGTCTGCGTCTCTTGTCTTGGTTCTTGCATTGCTGATTCTGTTCGTGATGCCAACTGTCTTGCTGTATCTCACTGTTCTCACTGTTTGCTGGACCCATGGTAGGCAAGGCGTGAGCTAAGAGGCTGGAAGAAGACTCAAAGAGCTGTGGGACCTGCAGACACATTTATTCTCTCCTGGCTGACGCAGCAGCCATAGCAGTAGACAAGCTATATTCTCTCTTCTCATGGCTGACCCCACAGACACAGCCCTAATGCAGCAGTAAGGCCGCCGCTCTTTGGGTGGAGCTCATACAGAATTGGGGCTTCCCTCACAGCTCAGCTGGTAAAGAATCCGCCTGCAATGCAGCAGACCTGGGTTCAAACCCTGGGTGGGGAAGATCCCCTGGAGAAGGGAATGGCTACCCACTCCAGTATTCTCAGGCTTCCCTTGTGGCTCAACTGGTACAAAATCCGCCTACAATGCAGGAAACCTGGATTTGATCCCTGGGTTGGGAAGATCCCCTGGAGAAGGAAAAGGTTACCCACTCCAGTATTCTGGCCTGGAGAATTCCATGGACTGTATAGTCCATGGGGTCGCAAAGAGTCGGTCACGACTGAGAGACTTTCACTTGGAATGCGTCCATTCTGTTGCTCACTCTGGGTTACCTTCAGCCTTGTGTAAATAAGAGTACTGTAGGGCTCAGAATCAAGAAGGAAATGGCAACCCACTCCAGTATTCTTGCCTGGAAAATCCCATGGACAGAGGAGTCTGGCAGACTACAGTCCGTGGTGTCACAACAGTTAGACGTGACTTAGCGACTAAAGCAGCAGCAAGCAGGGCTCAGAAGGCAGAGATCCACTTGTGTGGATTAAAAGTCAGCAACTCCAGCTGCATAGCAGTGCTCCATCTTCTGCATCTCAGGTACCATCAACTGCACTAACAGGGAGCTCTAGGGGAAAAAGCCTCCTTGGGGTAGGGACACATCTTGGAGCCAGTCAACCTCTGGGCACAATTTAATCAGGTCAAAGATTTTGCCTAACTGGTCAGCTTTGGAGTTTCCACAGAAGAGAAGCTTTTGATGAAACATGTCTTCAAAGGTACATCCAGCCTTCCACATGGCCACAGGTGTTGCACACGTAGACTGCAAAAGAACTTCTGCAGCACAGTACCAGAGTGTGACAACCACAGCTGTAGTGCCATCTGGCAGCTCTAAATTCTGGCTAGGCCGAAGTCAACCAGCTTGACAGTCCCATCACTTGTCACCAGAATGTTCTCTGGCTTCCGGTCCTGGTGAACGGTGCAATTGGCATGAAGGAAATCTAAGATGTGAAGTTGCTCAGTCATGTGTGACTCTTTGTGACCCCATGGACTGTAGCTTACCATGCTCCTCTGTCCATGGAATTTTCCAGGCAAGAATACTGGAGTGGGTTGCCATTTCCTTCTCCAGGGGAACTTCCTGACCCGGGGGTCAAACCCGGGTCTCCCACATGGCAGACAGATGCTTTACCCACTGAGCCACCAGGGAAGCCCTAAGGAAATCTAAGCCGCTTAGAAACTGGTGCACCAAACTCTTGAGGTCTCCACTGGCAAGCCTGATGAGGCTGCCTTGTCTAGATATGTCCTTAGGTTTTGATCCATGTACTCAAACTCAAGGGTCACTTTGGTCTCCTGATCAGTTTGGGCTGTAGCAGAGACATCATTCAGCCCAACAAGGATGGGAAGCTCAAAAGCCTCCAGTCACTGCAGTAAGGCCACCTCACAAACTATGCTGATGGCCAGGCACACTCCAGTATCCCCTCCATAGGGGATTCTTATGTTCCTGAGGGCTGCAAAGTGGCCACTGCGGGGACCACTGTCCCATAGACACCAACACCAATCTCAGCCACTGGCTCATATCAAGGGGTAGCCATTCTCAGACCAGAGGTGACTCTCACCCCATGTCGGGAGCTGTGGAGGTGGCCTATCACTGGGGCCCCAGAGCCATACACTCGAGCGGAGGGGCAGGTGTACCCCACAGGCCCAGTCATGACACTGGCCACAGATTAGAGCAGTCCTTTTTACCTCCGCCCACCATGTGGCCAGCTGCCAAAGAGGCATGGGAAACTGGGGCGGGAGGGAGGGGGGACTCAATTTCATTGATTTCTGCTCTAGTTTTTAATATTTCTTTTCTTCTTATTATTTAGATTTAACTTACTATTCCTAGTTTCTTAAGATGGAAACTTAGACTATGGATTTTAGATATTTCTTCTTTTCTTATATAAACATTCAAGGCTATAAATTTCCCTCTAAGCGCTGCTTTGCTCTATCCCACAAATTTTGATAAGTTGTTTTCTTTTTCATTAGTCTAAAATAATTTTTTTAATTTCTCTTGCAATTTCTTCTCTGACCCATATGATATTTAAGAGTATTTAATTTAATCTCTATGTATTTTAGGAGTTTCCAGTAATTTTTCTTTTATTGATTTCTAGTTTAATTTTACTATAACCTAAGAGCAGACATTGTATAATTTCTATTCTTTTAAATGTTTTAAGATGTGTTTTATTGCCCAGAATGAGGTCCATCTTGGTAAATGTTCCATGTGCACTTGAGTAGAAGGTGTATTCTGTTGTTGACAGATAAAGTGAGCCTACAGTGATAATATTCTGTTGCTTGATGGTGTTGCTGAATTCAGTTATGTCCTTCCTGATTTTCTGCCTGCTAGGCTTGTCCATATCTGATCGAGGGATGTTGAAATCTACAACTATGCTAGTGGAATCATCTGTTTCTCGTTGCAAGTCTATTAGTTTTTGTCTCACATAGTTTGATGCTCTGTTGTTAGGAGCATACACATAAAGGATTGTTAAGTTTTCTTGGAAAAGTGACCCCTTTATTATTATGTAATGCCCTTCTTTATTCCTAATAATTTTCCTTGATTTGAAGTCTTCTCTGTTTCTAGTTAATATAGCTACTCTTGCTATCTTTTGATTAGTGCTAGCATGGTATATTTTTTCCATTCATGTACTTTTCATCTATATGAGTTTTTACATTTAAAGTGGGCTTCTTTAGACAACATAAAGCTGGGTCTTGTTTTTTGACACACTCTGACAATCTCTGCCTTCTAATTTAGACCATTGATATTCAAGGTGATTATTGATGTAGTTGTATTAAAATCTACCATATTTGTTGCCATTTTCTGTTTGTTGTTCTTATTCTTAGTTCTGTGGTTTCAACTCTTACTTCTTACTTACATGGTTTCTGAGAAGTTGGATGTAATTCTTATCTTTATTCTTCTATTAAGTATGGTGGGGGTTTCTTTTCTGGTTTCTTTTGAAATTTTATTCTTTATCTTTGATTTTCTGTAGTTTGAAAATTATATACACTAGGTGTAGCTTTTTGTTTGTTTAGTTGGTTAGTTGGTTGAGGTTTTTTTTTTTTTGCATTTATCCTGCTTGGTGTTCTCTGAACTTCCTGGATCTGTGGTTTAATATCTGACACTCATTTGGGGAAATTCTCAGTCATTAGCATTTCACATCATTTAATCTATTATCATATCATTATCATTTCAAATATTTATTACTTCTGCTGTTCTCACTACATGTATGTTATGCTTTGTAGCTGTCCCACAGTGCTTGGATATTCTGTTTTCATTTTGTTCTCTTTGCTCTTCAGTTTTCAAGATTTTCTATTGATATTTTCAAGATCAGAGATATTTCCCTCAATCGTGCAGTCTACTAGTAAGCCCATCAGAGGCAGTCTGCTACAGTGTTTTGATCTCTGGCATTTCCTTTTGGTCTTTCTCTAGTATTTGTATTCCTCTGCTTACATTGCCCGTTTGTGTTGGGAGAAGGAAAATGGGAAGTCACTCTAATGTTCCTGCCTGGGAAACCGCATGGTCAGAGGAGCCTGGTGGGCTACAGTCCATGGGGTCGCAAAGAGTCAGACACAACTTAGCAACTAAACAACAAAACGACTGTCTACTTTGTCCATCAGAGCTCTTGGCATATTAATCATAGCTGTTTAAACTCCCTGCCTGACTATTCCAGCACACCTGTCATGTCTGGTTCTGATGTTTGCTCTGTCTCTTCAAATTGAATTATTTTTTTTTTTTGCCTTTTAGTATGCCTTGTAATTTTTCTTGATAGCTGGACGTGATGTACTGGGTAAAAGGAACTGCTGTAAGCAGGCCTTAGTAATGTAGTGCTGAGGCATGGGAGGAGGGGAAGAGCTCTGAGTTCTGTGATTGGTCTCAACATTTTAGTAAGTCTGCATGCTGGGGCTGTGAATTTCACAACTGTTTTTCAGTTTCGTTTCCTCCCCACCTTTGCTGGGACAGGATGGCTAGAGTCCTCTAGAGCTGGGTATTTCCCTCTCCCGGGTCAGCTGGGCTCTGATAATACCCCCAGCAGCCTAAGCTCTGGCTCACTAGTTTACCCTAGGGCAGATTTTGTTAAGAAGAACAGAGTGCTCTGGGCATATTTCATAATGGTCCCTTTCCCCTCCACTGCCAAAAGTACAAGGGGATTTTTCTTTTTTTCCCTCTGATACTATGAGGACCTGGTCAACTCCTGGAGGTTAGTTTTAGTACAGTGGGGACTGGTCTGCTGAAGTTTTTAATTCTCAGACTTGTCTACACAGGGCTTTCAGCAGTTCATGAGTTATAGCTCAGATTTCCTACTCTGGCACTGGTCATGATAGTTTCCAACCGTGAGTCTCTGCCCTGAGAAGCTGTGGCTCCTTGTGTTCACCTCTGTCTCTCCAATCTTGGGGGCAGTGATTGGCTTTATGTCTTTTACAAATCTCCCTCTTTTACAAATCCAAGAAGAGTTGTTGACTTTTCATTTTGTTTAGCTTTTTACTTGTTAGGATAGAGTGGCAACTTCCAGATTTCTGACATGTGGAACCCTATTATTAATAGTTTCCATTTAATAATTTTAAGAAGTATATCTTCCAATTTTAAAGATATTATTCATACATAGTAAAATATTTTGTATATGAACTGAAATTTGCACTTACCTTGCAGCTGGTGCTGTTGTACTGGTTTAAATTTTAAAAACAAAATCTTCAGTGGTCACATAGAATGGCAAAATTAAAGTAACTCAAATTCTGGATCTTAATCTTTCCAGTCACTATACTATTGTCATTTGTCAAATCTGCAGTTTAAATGAAGGAATTTACAGTATCCCAGGGTTAGAGACATGATTTATGTCTCAAATGGCTTTCAATCTCTGACAACTTACTTTGGACAGCATGTTTCTGGGCTGACCGTATCCTGTGATTTGTTCTTAGTTGCTCAGTCATGTCCAACTCTGCAGCCCCATGGACTGTTGTCCACCAGGTTCCTCTGCCCATGAATTCTCCAGGCAAGAATACTGGAGTGGGGTGCCATTTCTACTCCAGAAGATCTTGCCAAGCGAGGGATCAAACCCACATCTCTTGAATCTCCTGCACTGGCAGGCAGATTCTTTACCACTAACGCCACCCAGGAATACTTGGGAATCCTCCAAATTAACTTTCATGTAGACTACAAACTTTATTAAAGGATAAGAAATTAAATCATGCTAATCTGTAGCACATAATATATACTCAGAGTAACCCTAGCAACTGTTTAGAATTTAGACCAACAAAGTATCTTATCATGTTGTTGTTCAGTTGCTAAGTCACGTCTGACTCTTTGCAACCCCATGGACTGCAGCACACCAGGCCTTGCTGTCCCTCACTATCTCCCGGAGTTTGCCCAAGTTCATGTCCAGTGAGTCAGTGATGCCATCCAACCATCTCATCTTCTGCCACTCTCTTCTCCTTTTGCCTTCAATCTTTCCCAGCATCCAGGTCTTTTCCAATGAGTCAGCTGTTCACATCAGGTGGCCAAAGTATTTTTATCATACCCAGTGATTTAAACACAAACTGCCGTCTGACTGGGCGGACTTCACTGTTCTTCCTTTCTCTACAGAAGTCTCCCCTTTATTGCCCAAACCTAGGAAGACGGCTCCCAACAGCCTGCCCATGGTTCACTGCCTATACTTCCTGTTCCCTTAATGCTTTGTAGTTTTTATTTTAGTCAGTCCTCAGGAGAATTATGAGGTTAGAGATTATAACCCTTATTTCACAAATGAGGAAAGAGAGGCGCAGAGAGGTGAATGACTTGTCCAAGGGCTAATTGGAGGAGACAGAGCCTAAAAGCCAGGTCTGCTAGACCCCAGTTCTCAGCCACTTTGATTTTGGGCCCAGCTCCCCACCCATGGGACCCCATCCAGACGGGTTTTTTCTCAGAAGTTCCATGGGTCGACCCCAAACCACCTTTCTACTGACAGGTTTACCCCAGCCATGCTCCCAGGAAACTGTTCTCAGCCTAGGGTCTACTGTCAACCTAGGAAAAAACTGAGAATTCAGGCACACTAAGGTACCCAAAGGTTATCCAGTTTCCTTTCTCAGGAGGTATTTGCCTTGAATAAAGAGGGTATTTCTTAATTAGACTAAAGAATGCCTCTACTGGGTATCAGGTCCCCTCACTAGGCTGTTGGAATCGTCTATACATACATCCCTCTTTCTCCATATCACCTCAGGAGTAGTTTGCTCCCCCAGAGATGAGTCCTGCCTGAGGGTAAATCAAGAGAGATCCTAAATTCAGGTCAGCCTCAAAGTGCATTTAGAGTAACAATTAAATGATTCACTCTCTTGACTTGTGTCTGGTTATATAAAGCTAAGAAAATCTAGCCTCTCCCCAAATGGCACTGCGTCCAACAGCCTAGCCTCTGCTGCAGGAATGCAGCCAGGCTCAGCAGGGCTTGGGGAAGGTGCTGTGAGAGGCAGATGCTCACAAACTCTAGAAAGCGGTCCTGTCCTTCTCAGTGTACTCAGACACTTCCCTCCAGAATTCCTAGATTTACCAAGCTTTACCAGGGTCAGCATTCTCATTTTTGTCCTCCAGGACTGCACAATTCATTAAAGTCCTTCAGCACAGACAGATTAGGGAACAGGCCTGAGAAAAATGTATATATGCTTTAAGAAAAAAAAGATGGTTTCAGATTCTAATTTATATCAGCCAGGATTTAGTTACAGGAAACAGAAACCACTCTAACAATTTTAAGCAAAAAGGAGTTTAGACAGGAAATTAGAAGCTTTCAGTTTTATTGAGAGGGCTGGAAGAACAGACACAGGCCAGGCCTGTTGGAGTGATGCCCAGGAAAATGCCTGGGGACTGGCTGCCTCAGCCCCACGAGGCAGGTGGCAGTCAGGGGGTCACTGCTGCAGCCTCCACACATGCCTCGCAGCCACACAAAGGAACTGAATGAACACTGGCATGCCCTGCAGGAGAAACAACCACCACAACTTTGCTTGCTTGCAGGAATATCCCAATGCATCAGGAGGATGCACTTGAACTCAAATCATAGTGACAGGCAACTAACTGGCAGAGCTGGGCATATGCTAGAGCCAGCTCACCCCAGCCCCACATTCAGTGACATCATATAAATAGCTTGACTGAAATTGACCATGGTGGGAGTTGTTACACCAGAGACATGAGCAGGCATTACAATCTAGGGTTTACTTTTTAAAAATTTTTGGAGAGCTTGTTGTTAAATATTTACCAGCACACCACCAGGCAGAACCCAGTTCACATCTAGAACTCTAGCTGCAAGGGAGGCAGGAAATTCGTTCACTTTCCAGTCTTTGAAGGAACAATAAAAGTAAGGTAGAAAGGATGCTAGCTGTCAAACCACCATCTATTGCACACATATCTGGTAGTGTACTCTACAGTAAATTTGCACATGTGTGAAATGATGTGTGACTGATGATGCTGCAGGGTTTTTAGTAATTGTGTTGAAGCAATATTTCTTAACACAAATTGTTCTTGAGCTAATGTTGAAGTTTATTAACCCTGCAGCAAGTCCACTGGCAAGGTGACAAGATAGTGTAATGGTTCAAAGAGGGTTTGGAAAATGTTGATGCGTATCTACAGGGGGAAAGAATGCTTGCATATGCAGCTCATTTAAAAAAGAGGCAGCTAATAAGGTAAAGATTAGGGTTCCATTTGCCATGATCATTAAAATGTCATTTCCATTTCTGCTGCAACAAATGAGATTTGAGGCACAAAAATCTTGGAGCAATTTCTGGAGAAACCAACTGTTCATCCCAAATAACAAGAAACACATCCAAGACACGCTACATCTGTAGCTGTTAAGTAGACATACGAAGTTGCACTGTTTCATACCCCAGCAGAGCTGGACAAGGGCCAGTCAGCCCCAATGCAGCAAGTGTGTCAAGTGGAGGTCAGACCAAAGAGCCAAGCAACCAGGTCTTGCTTTGTCTCCATGGCTAGCATGAGCTGGTTCAAACGTGCTAAATCCACAGTCACCTAATCCTTGGTTTTGTATTTAACTAGAGCCAAAGATGGGAACAACTGTTATGTACTAAATTGTGTTCCCCTCAAAATTCATATGTTAAAGTCCTATCCCCCACTGTGACTGTATAAGGAGATGGGGCCTTTAAGGATGTGGTTCAGGTTACATGAGGCCATGGGGTAAAGCCCTCATCATCGACCCTTATCATTCCTCTTAGGAAGAGAAACAGACACAGAGCTTGTTTCCTCTCTCTGCCATGTGAAGAAGCCCCAGCAAGAAGGCAGCTGTTGTAAGCCAGACAGAGAGCTCTCATAAGAAACCAATGCTGGGGGCACCTTGATCTTGGGCTTTTAGCATCCAGACCTGTGAGAAAATAGGGTGTTGTTTAAGCCACCTAATCTGTAGCATTTTTATGGCAGCCCAAGCTGACTACAGAACTTAAATGTCCATTAACAGGGTTAACTGGTTAAATAAATTTAGTGTAACTATTCAGGATTTTCATATCAATGACCACATGAGAGGTACCCCTGGAGTTATGCAAATAACAATGCTGACTCCTACAACAAAACGCAATGCAACCATTAAAGTGAAGGAGGAAGCTCAAATAAGCACAATGAATGACCTCCATAGTATGCTAAATGAAAAAAAGGAAGGCACAAACCTCTGTGTACAGTATGCTGTTATCCCCATTAAAAGTGGTCAAAGGAATCTTTATAGATGCATTTGCTAACCAAGTAAAACTATCTTTAGAAAGATATTCAAGAAAATGGCTATCTCCAGAGAAGAGTATCTGGAAACAGGGGTGGAGAAGAAGGTTTTTACCATATGCCTTTTCTCTTACTCTGAGTTTTGCACCAGTGTGCTGTTGGTACCAATTCAAAATGCTGGTGGTGGTGGTTTGGTTACTAAGTCATGTCTGACTCTTGCAAACCCATGGATTACCCTACTAGCCCACCACCTTCTCTGTCCATGGGATTTCCCTGGCAAGAATACTGGAATGGGTTGCCATTTCCTTCTCCAGTCAATTAAAAACTATTTAATTAAAAAAAATAAAATGTTTTCAGGGATAATACGTCACTGGCCATGGGAATGGGGTGCTTGGCCCTGGAAGAGCAGAGATCGAGTTGGAGGACACCACCTTAAGTGCCTAATTTCCTGTGGGAACTAACCCTGGACTTCAGGGCACACATAGCTTTGGGACCCTGGTCTGACCTCAGGTGAGTCACTCACCCCCGTGGCCTCAGTGTCTTCATAAACAACCCCTTCCTGGGAGAGTGACATCACCTATGCTTGTCTACACAAACCAGGTGTGAGGAGAGCTCTTTTCCTGTGTGGGGCGGGGGTTCATCCAGGGACTCATTGCCGCATAGCCCAGATCATGCCCCAAACCAGACACATGAATCAAACCCTGACTCTGGGCATCCACAAAAAGACCACTTCCATGCTCCATGTGGAGGAGGACAATCGGGCCGGCCATACCAGTGGTCAGTAAGAGTGTGCAAAGGCAGGTTCTGAAGGCCCTGGCCTACGTCCTGGCCCCGCCCTCCCCACCCAGCCCTGTCTGACCTCGACGTGAGACAGCCGGTCCTCTGTGATGGAGACTGGAGGGGACGGGGTCTGTGCGGTGAGTGGCATGGCCTGCACTGAGAGGCTTGTAAATGCCAACCAGGCTATTTCCTCATGTCCCTCTCTGACCAGCAGAGGCCATCACAACTGCTTCCTGTAATGAAAACATACAAACCTAGAGGTTTGTTCAAAGGGGTAGATGGCTTAGCAATGAGAGGTAGGCAGTTTCTCTTTGAGGTGCATATGGAGATGTCCTTGGCTTCCCAGGCATGGAACTGGGTCAGGCCAGCCCACACCAGCCTGTCCCTCCCCAGCACCAGAGAAGTCCTGGTTGGCCAGCAGCAATTCTTCATTTAGTCATGAAACGGTCTTCTTTGCTCTTGAAAAATCTCTGTGCTCACTGACATTTTTCTCACAGCTACCGCCTCCCCTGACCTCTGATCCTCCTCCTCCCCAGCCTCAACGTCCTGCATTCAGCTCTAGAGCCTGGCAGGACCCCAGCATCCCAGGGCCCAGGTCTGACCAGGACACAGCTGCCAGGCACCTCTGACACCTCCCCTTTCTGTCAGAGCCCTTCAGTTGTGTGTTTCTAATTCCCTGTCATTCAGGTTGTGAGGCGGGGGGGGCAGCCATGCTGGGAGGATGTTGGGGTGGGGGCAGCCTTGGTAGGGACGAGGAGGGGCTGCCCACTCAGGCCTGGCTTGCCCTGAGCCCTCCTGCCAAGGCGCCAGAGACCCCCAGAGAGCAGGGAGTGCCTAGGGAGGCCATGCTGAAAGGGGACTTTCTAGACTGGATGTTTCCTGGATCTGGCCTTGAAAGGTCCCAACAGAATTTGTCCTACAAGATGGACCTGCTCGTGGTTTTATCAAGATGACAAGGTCATTTCCCAGGAGCCTGAGAGGTACAGCCAGGCCCACCAGTTCAGCACTGAACTTGGGCTCCTTTGTGAGTGTAATTCTTTCCTTCCCAGCTCTCACCTGTGGCCTCCTTGAGCCACAGAATCTGTACAAAAATGCTATTGACCAGCATGGCCTGATAGGTGATCCAATGGTGAGGTGTGCCCTTCAGCTTGATTTATGTCTTAATTGAATTATTGAGGTAAAGACACCTGTTCCCCTCTCCCAGGAAGAGCTCACTGTCCCTCTCATTCCTCTAAACCCCTAAGGCCAGCATCTCCTGAGTGCTGACTGCGGGCAGTGATTGTGGGGGCAGAGACAGAGGCCTGGGTATCTGGGGAGTAGGGAGCAGCTGTCTTGGCGGGCTGCAGGCAGAGTGAATCAGCACGTTCTTGGGAGAGAGAAGATGGAGAGCTGGGAGGGCTGCACTGCACTCGGAGGGCCTGAGTCCACTCTGGGCCAGTGGTGCAGCATGGAAGGTCAAGAGGGAGAAGTGATGTCCTCAGGAAGCTGGCCAAAGTTCCAGGGGCTGGGCGAAGGCTCTGGAGTGTAGAATGAATATGGGTTCAGGAGAAGACACTCCCAGCCATTATAACTTAAGCAAGTCTCCAGAACTCTCTGCACCTGTTTTACTCCTCTGAGATGAACTGATGATAACAAGCCTGCCTGCAGCAGAGAAGAGCTGGAGGTTAAGTGGTCCAGGGGTATGATGTGCTGTGTAAATCAAGTCATCACATTTGCACTCATGGGTGTGCAAGGGGACACAGCAGCATGGAGGCAGCTGCGTGGCTTCCTGAGAGGGGGTGTGATGGGACCTGATCAGACAGACATCTGACATCCTGGCATCTTCATCCTAGTCTCCCCACCTTCTGCAGCAGATCACTAGATCTGCCCTTTTATGTTTTTAATTCAGCAGGTGACATAGGAGCTCAGACCAAGCCAGGCACACAAGCACACACACACCCAACCATCACCACCACAACACCACCCCCTGTCCCTTCCCCACCGGCAGTAGCTGAGTAACCCGGGTCCTTCCTGCTGTTCTACACTTAGCCCCCAGAGTGGGAGGGGGCGGGCGGCGGGGTGTATGTGAGGCTGTCACGGCTAATGCCATGGCAGGCAGCCTAGATTAGGAGTAGGCCTGGTTTCCCAGGGTAACATAATAATCAGGCCTCCTAGAGCCAGCCAATCAACATATGCCTAGCCAGAGAAAAGGGAACCTATCAGGGGAAAGCTGAAAGCCCCACGTTGGGCCAACAAAAACTACCTTGCAACTGTGTAACCTATCAGCTTGCGCCAACTACCCACTGTGTAACCAATCCGATTGCGCCAACTACCTGCTGCTTATTTTGACCTAATAAATACCCGAGAGAACTGGGGCTCGGGGCCTTTTGTCCTCACACACCTGGTGAGGGCGGGAGGCCCTGGCTCGAGTCAGTAATAAATTCCCCTATTGCGAGTTGCATTGTTTCGAGGAGTCTTCTTTCCCGACCGGGGACTCGGACTACGGGCAGAACATTTGGGGGCTCGTCCGGGATCCCTTGACCAGGGAAGAACGCTCTTTGGAACAAAGGGGAAAAAAAGATAGGGAATAGCACTGGTGCTCAGGCAGGTTTAGAAAAAGACCAGAGTAAAGCCGAGGCCCTGCTGTGAAGCGGGAAGGTGTCTGGCGCAGAAAAAGACCAGAGTAAAGCCGAGGCCCTGCTGTGAAGTGGGAAGGTGTCTGTGCAGAAAAGACCAGAGTAAAGCCGAGCCTGCTGTGAAGCGGAAGGTGTCTGGCGCAGAAAAAGACATGGAGTAAAGCCGAGGCCCTGCTGTGAAGCGGGAAGGTGTCTGGTGCAGAAAAAGACCAGAGTAAAGCCGAGGCCCTGCTGTGAAGCGGGAAGGTGTCTGGCGCAGAAAAAAACCAGAGTAAAGCCGAGGCCTTGCTGTGAAGCGGGAAGGTGTCTGGCGCAGAAAAAGACCAGAGTAAAGCCGAGGCCCTGCTGTGAAGCGGGAAGGTGTCTGGCGTTAGGGAAAGCTTTCCATGAGGGAACGGACTGGCTGTTCCGGCTGGCGTGAGGCCGCGGCCAGCGAGCACGCTGGGAGGCAGCCAGCTCTGTGGGAAGGAGACCTTCTCTCCTAAGCCTGAATCTGGGGAACAGTGGACGCCATACGGTAAGGTGACCCTTGTTCCAGAGGATCTGTGTCGTCAGCCGATGTATGTCTGTCTGTGTGTTTTTCTGTGTAACTGCCGGCATTGTCTCCTGTCTCATTGTTCTCTGGTGTGTCGTTGTCTACTTCTTCCTATAAAGCCTTGGAGCCTCATTTATGTTTCTGGGAGTTTCAGTGAACAGGCAGACAGTTGTCGGGGCAACTGACGAGTCCCGGCCAGGGCTACTCCCTGGCGGATTCTGAAGGCCTCCCAACAAGTCAGCCCCAGTAACGGGAGCCCGAGAGGGTGAAACTCCTTTCTTTTTTTCTCATATTCTAAACCGAGAATCTGGCCAAATAAAAACCCGTCTGTGTGGGCACGCGACAGGCACTTAAGAGCCGATAGGGCGCCTGCCACTGGAAGACTCCCATGAAAGGATAAGGGGGTCACGGAATGGGCTAGAAACCCTTAGGGTGCCCGCCCCCAGCAAGAAAACTTCCGTGCAACGACTAAGGCACTCAAATAGTTCCACAAAGCATACCACAAGCCCAACCTCCTGGCCGCCACCACTCCCGATAGGATTTATTGGTGGTAATTCTCGGTGACTTTCTTCTGACTCTCGCTATGGGGCAAGAAAATCTACCTCACTCTCTCATGACTGATCATTTCTCGGATGTCAGGGCTAGAGCATATGATCTGTCGCTACTGGTTACAAAGAGTAAATTAATAACCTTTTGCTCTGCAGAGTGGCCCGCCTTCCAGGTTGGATGGCCTTCAGAAGAAACTTTTCAACCTTCTATTATTCGGGCAGTGAAAAAAAAAAGTTATGGCTCCTGATCCCTGGGGCCACCCGAGCCAAGTCCCATATGTTATGGTCTGGCAAGATCTAGTAAAAGATCCGCCCGAATGGTTAAAACCTTTTGTTCACAAACTCCCTGATTCTCCTAATGTACAGGCCCTAGTTATGAAAACTCCCACTGCCCCAGAGGAAGCCAAGAAGAATAAGGGCCCAAAACCGGTCTTGCAGGAATGCTCGGACCAGAACCTGATTGACTTGGAGACAGAAATTAGGCCCCCACCATATGCCCCTCCTCCGTTGCAAGTTCCCCCGGGGGAAAGAGCCCCCCCCCCAATGAATCAGAAGGGGCAAGGGAATCCCGACCCCAGAGAAAGAATAGAAGAAATAGGGGTGAGCAGGATCATGGGGAACCTTCATCTACTGTACAGGCACTCCCCGTCCGGGTGGGACCAGCTAACCCGAACGGAGAGCGAACCTAGCAATACTGGCCCTTTTCCCATTTTGTTCACTCATAACCCCACCTGGGATGATTGCCAGCAGCTGTTGCAGGTGCTCTTCAACACGGAAGAACGGGAGCGAATCCTGGCAGAGGCGCGGAAACAGGTCCCGGGGGTCGACGGGAGACCAACCGCCCAGCCTCATCTCGTGGACGAGGGGTTTCCTCTGTTGCGGCCTAACTGGGATTTTGAGCGAGTGGAACGTAGGGAGCGTCTCCGAGTGTACCGCCAGACTCTAATGGCTGGCCTGCGGGCCGTAGCTAGGAAGCCGACAAATTTGGCAAAGGTAAATTTAGTAAGGCAAGAGCCCACTGAGAGCCCGTCAGCCTTCCTAGAGAGGCTAATGGAAGCCTTTAGGCAATATACACCCATGGACTCCCAGGCTGAGGAATCACGCGCTGCAGTTCTACTAGCGTTTGTGAATCAGGCAGCCCCAGATATTAAGAAGAAATTACAAAAGATAGAGGGGTTAGGAGAGCAGACAATACAAGACTTACTGAAAGCAGCTGAAAAGGTATTTAATAATAGGGAGACCCCAGAAGAAAGGGAGGAACGACTTCGTCGAGAGGAAAGGGAACTAGCTGAGAAGATCAGGAAAGAAGATAGGGAACATAGGGCAAAAGAAAACCGGAAGAACCAGAGAGAGCTAACCAAGATTCTTTTTGCGGGGATGAAGGCCGGAACAGAATTGAGGGAGCCTCGAGACCCCCCAGACGGGAGAAACAGAGAGACCAAAAAGGCAGGCCCTAAAGAAAGATCAGTGCACTTACTGCAAAGAACGGGGGCACTGGAAAAATGAGTGCCCTAAGAGGGACCCGAAGAAAAGAACAACCAAGAGAGAAAGTTTCCCCTGGAACTCGAGTTCTATATGCGGGGGAAGACAGTGACTAGGGGAGTCAAGACTCGACACCCCTCCCCGAGTCCTGGGTAACCATACATGTAGAGCGGAAACCCGTTGGCTTCATGATGGACACTGGCGCCCAACATTCTGTTTTAAATCAAAAACTGGGACCAATGTCTAAGAAAACCAGCTCGGTGCAGGGAGCCACGGGGACAAAAAAAATATTGTTGGACCACAGAACGGAAAGTTTATTTGGGGACCCATCAGGTGTCCCATTCGTTTTTGGTGATACCAGAATGCCCAGCCCCTCTACTTGGACGGGACTTGTTGACTAAAGTTAATGCTCAGATCCATTTTGACCCTGGGGGAATGTCAGTCACGGATGGACTTGGACAGCCGATACATGTCTTGTCTCTAGCTTTAAGAGATGAATACAGACTTTTTGTGCCTAAGCCCTCAGAGGTTATAGCATCAGATATACAACCGTGGGTCCACAAATATCCGTTGGCATGGGCAGAGACAGCAGGAATGGGACTGGCTAAACAGAGACATCCGGTCGTCATCGAATTAAAAGCTGAGGCGACTCCTGTGAGGGTGAAGCAATATCCTATGAGCCAGGAGGCTCGGCGGGGGATCACTCCCCACATTCGACGGCTCATGGATGCCGGAATTCTCAAGCGGTGCCAATCCCCTTGGAACACCCCCTTACTACCGGTGAAGAAGCCAGGGAATACGGATTACAGACCTGTCCAGGACCTACGAGAAGTCAACAAGCGGGTGAGTGACATACACCCTACTGTCCCCAACCCGTATACCCTCCTGAGCAGTCTGCTGCCTGAGTACACTTGGTACACTGTGTTGGACTTGAAAGATGCTTTTTTTCAGCCTACACCTGGCGGCCCAGAGCCAGGAAATATTTGCCTTTGAGTAGACTTAGGGGGAAGGCCAACCGGTAGTACAACTAACTTGGACCTGCCTCCCACAAGGGTTCAAAAACTCCCCTACCTTGTTTAATGAGGCTTTGAGTGAGGACCTCTATGAATATCGGACTCGCCACCCAGAGGTCATCCTGCTGCAATATGTGGATGACCTTATGTTGGCTGGAACCACAGAGGAGGCATGCAGCCGTGCCACCGGTGACCTCTTACAGACTCTAGGCACCTTGGGATATCATGCTAGCACAAAGAAGGTGCAAATATCCCGGCAAGAGGTCACCTATTTGGGGTACAAGATCAGGCAGGGGCAAAGGTGGCTAACTCAGGCCATGAAGGAAACAATATTGCAGGTACCAGAGCCCAAGACCCCCCGCCAGGTGAGAGAGTTTTTAGAGACTGTTGGATATTGTAGACTATGGATCATGGGGTTTGCTGAGAAGGCCCGGCCCTTATATGAGGGAAGTAAAGAGACCCCAAACTGGGCTTGGACTGAGCCAATGAAACAGGCTTTCCAGACACTCAGACGGGCCCTACTAAAAGCGGCCAGCCAGGACTACGCCGCCCCCATATTAGCCATGGGACTTCCACCTCCTGGTATGGGGACTCTGCCTCCAGTCCCCGACTATTCCCTCCCTGACCTCATTTGGATCAACGAGGATACCACCCTCCAGAAGAATAATAAAGATGGATGGTACTAAGATCAAAACAACAACCTGATATTGCCTGCCATCCTGGGTTGTCACCTATATGAACACCTGCACACAACTACACACTTGGGAGAGAAAAAAACCTTGACTCTTCTCCAGACAGCCTGCCTGAGGTTCCCTCGACAAAATGCAACTGTACGAGAAATAATCCAGGCTTGCAAAGCATGCCAGCTGATGAAGACAAGGAAAAGGCAGCACACTGGAACGAGGTACCAAGAGGAAGAGCCAGGGCAACACTGGGAGATAGATTTCACTGAGGTAAGACCAGGCAAGTACGGGTATCGCTATCTGTTGGTTCTGGTAGATACCTTCTCGGGGTGGGTAAAAGCCTTCCCCACTAAGAGAGAGACAGCAACAGTGGTTGCTAAAAAGATCTTAGAGGAGATAGTGCCTAGGTATGGGCTGCCAGTGACTATGGGCTCAGATAACAGACCTGCCTTTGTGAGCCAGATTGTACAAGGGCTGGCCCAAGCTCTGGGGACAAAATGGAAGTTACATTGTGAATATAATCCCCAGAGCTCAGGACAGGTTGAGAGAATGAATCGGACCCTAAAAAAAACTCTGACAAAGTTGGCAATAGAGACTGGTGGGGACTGGGTGACCCTCCTTCCCTTCGCGCTCTTTCAAGCGTGTAACACCCCTTATAAGCTGAATCTTACCCCTTTTGAGATTCTGTATGGAAGACCTCCTCCTGTGTGTCCTATATTCGAGGGAAAATGCCTACCACCCCCTACCTTGGGACAATTCCAGCAATCACTGATGACATTAAGCAAGGTGCATAGCCATGTTTGGAAATTAATTCGAGAGATACACGAGGGAACAAGCAAGGGGACCATCCCCTCACATAATATTGGCCCGGGTGATTGGGTTTGGGTAAAACGACACCAATCTAAAACATTAGAACCTAGATAGAAAGGCCCTTATGTTGTTCTCCTTACCACTCCTACTGCTGTTAAGGTCGACAGGATCGGGCCCTAGGTTCACTGCAATCACGTGCGGCAAGCCACCCCAGAAAAACAAGAGAAGATGCAAGCAAAATGAGAGGCAAGACCTCACCCGTCAAATCTTTTGAAACTGAAACTCGTATGACGGGAGCCCTCTTAACTCTCCTGCTGATAACAGTTTTCATTGGCCCAGGAGGAACCAGCCACAACCCCCATCAGCCAGCTAACCTGACTTGGGTGATCTACAATCCTGAGACTGGAGAAGTGCTTAATTCGAGCTCCAACGTGGCCCCAAAGGGACATGGTGGCCAGTACTGACCTTTGATTTGTGCGTGCTGGTGGCTGACGGTAATGGGTTTGGTCCCTACCAACTGACCAAGTTCTTTGCCCACGGCTCTTTCGGTCTGTTCACCCATAACTGTGAGCGAAAAGGCCCACAGTACTACAAACAGGTGCCTGTCTATGTCTGCCCGGGGGGAAAGAAGGGATCAGAACCAAAATGAAAAATGTGGGGAAATTGACTCTTTTTATTGCGCCGCTTGGGGTTGCGAAACCAAGAGAACAGTCCATTTCGCACCTCCAAGAATCCTTGAGCTCCTTGGCTGAAGTAATGTTACAGAATAGGAGAGGTTTAGATTTGCTGTTTTTGCAACAAAGAAGATTATGTGCAGCACTGAGAAAAGAATGCTGTTTCTATATCGACCATTCAGGGGTGGTACAAAAATCTCTCTAAAAAGTAAGAGAGGGACTAGCCCAGTGGAAGAGAGAACGAGAAGCCCAACAAGGCTGGTTTAAATCTTGGTTTCGGCGCTCCCCCTGGTTGACCACTTTGATTTCCACCCTCCTGGGTCCACTCATAGTATTAATATTGTTACTGACCTTTGGTCCATGCATTTTAAACCGTCTGGTCTCATTTATTAGGGAGCGCCTAAATACCATCCAAATTATGGTATTGAGACAACAATATCAGTCAATTTCACAGAGTAACGAGGAAGATTCCTCTACTTGAACAACAGACAGGGGGGAAATGTGAGGCTGTCACAGCTAACGCCATGGCAGGCAGCCTAGATTAGGAGTAGGCCTGGTTTCCCAGGGTAACATAATAATCAGGCCTCCTAGAGCCAGCCAATCAACATATGCCTAGCCAGAGAAAAGGGAACCTATCAGGGGAAAGCTGAAAGCCCCACGTTGGGCCAACAAAAATTACCTTGCAACTGTGTAACCTATCAGCTTGCGCCAACTACCCACTGTGTAACCAATCCAATTGCGCCAACTACCTGCTGCTTATTTTGACCTAATAAATACCCGAGAGAACTGGGGCTCGGGGCCTTTTGTCCTCACACACCTGGTGAGGGCGGGAGGCCCTGGCTCGAGCCAGTAATAAATTCCCCTATTGCGAGTTGCATTGTTTCGAGGAGTCTTCTTTCCTGACTGGGGACTCGGACTACGGGCAGAACATGTATACATATGTTTGTGTATGACTGGTTTCTTTTACATGTACTCATCCAACTTGTTTTTGTCAACACCAAGACTTGGGGGAACCTTGCTCCCACTGGCCATCAGAAAGTCTTCCATGGGCGGTGTTCAAGGCCACAGGGCCCCCAGTTGCTAAGTAGTGTTTGGTTTATCTCAGACCTCACTGAAGACAAAGAAATGCTGGGGAACAAGAGACAGATTTCTAAACTATGTTTATTTCTAAGCTGTCCAGAGCTTACAGGGATGTTATTCCAGGTGAGGAGAGTGAGTGGCTCAGAGACTGCTCCAAGGCCATCCACCCCACTCCCCAAGGGCAGGGTCAGACTCTCCCAGGGACCTGCCCAGTGCACTGAAGAGGCGCATCTTTGTGCAGAGGAAGGCATCACTCAGGGATCCAGTCCCAATGACATGGACTGTCCCCCACCCTGCCCCCAGCCACAGGGATGACCATACTCACTGGCTGTGACCTCTAAGACCAAGAGAGAGGGGCCTGGAAGGCTGGGGCAGAAAGAGTGCTAGATCTCTCCCCAAAGGACTGTATTTACTCTTATAATTGCCAAGTTATCCTAAAGGTGATGCTTTCTGCCCTGTGAATAGGTCTGTAGGGGCTGCTTCCTGCCCCCATGAATATCCCAGTCCCCAGGAACCTGGACTTGTAGTCTCTGTAGTGGTCCTGGCCTGAATCAGTGCCTCACTGAGGGCTGCAGGTACATGGCCTGAGTCTCTCCTTCTTTTCACATGGACCTTCTTCTGTGAAGAAGAGCTTGCGTCGCCCCCTGAGACCAATAAGGACTTCTAAAAAGGTATCATGCTCACCTACAATGGTGAGAGATGGGCTTCTCTTTCTCCTTCTATTTCTGTCTTCCTTTCTTTCCTTTTGTTTGAGTCTTTGTCTTTTTCTTTCTTTTTTCTGTGATCACAATGAACCATGGATGTATTATTGCTCTTTGTGCTCAACTATAATCATTATGCTCTTTGATGTTCCAGTTGCCACAAAAATCTTTGAGTATTTCTTTCTTTCTGGCACGAAATGGCTGCAGCCCACCTTGTGCGGTCCCTGCCCCATACCTAATATCAGTCAACCTCCCAAAGAGCCATGAGACCTCGACATGGGAACAGGATTTAGAACCCAGGATCTGAATTGCCGCAAGATGGTGAGGAGCAGGTGGACGTGGAGCACATCTCTCTCCACGGATACATCAGGAATACACCTCCAGACACAGAAGTGCGTGCAGAACAGCAGCTGAGAGCAGACAGGAGGACCTGACCAGCAGAAAGGAATATATAGACCCACGCAAACCTCGGGACGATGAAGGAACTAGGGGGGAAAACAGGAGTGTTAGTAGGACTGGACCTGCCTTTGGCAGGTGGGGGAACCGAAGCAGGGGTCCGATGCCCACATTGGGGCAGTTGTCTGAGTCAGAGGAGAAACATTTAAGGCTGAGAGTGAAATAGCTGATCTGTGGCAGCCTAAATAGAATGAGAATCAGACAGTCCTTACAGCCATACGTACCCCAGACGGACGTGGGTCCCCTGAAAGGGACAGCAGCTGGGAGCTGGAGTTTGGGGATTGTGGAGCAATCCCAGGGCGAGGGCTGCTGTTGACTGTGGAGAGCCAGATAGAGAGGATGTGAGGAAGGAGATTGTGGGGGGAAATGCCTGTGGAGGAATGCCAGGCAGCTGTGGAAGCAAGGCGATACTGCTGAGTCACGCATTAGGGGGTGGAGCCATCACCATAGCCTCTCCCCCGCCTCCCCCTACACACACACACACACACACACACACACACACACACACACACGCCAGCATCAGCAGTTGAACAATAGAGAGGCTGGTCCATCAAACACCTGACTCACTGAACTACAGAGTAGGACCCCACCCAGGGTGCCCCTTTAAGTGCCTGATGCGCGGATCTGCAGAGTAGGACCCCAGCCAAGGGGCCCCTCTATGTGCCTGACATGCCGAAGAACAGAGAAGGACCCCAGGCAAGGGAGCCCTCTAAGTGCCTGAATGGGCGGAGCTCTGGAGAAAGACTGGCTGAAGAGGCCTTCTGATCGCTGGCTGTAACAGGCTCGAGAAAAGACTCTGATCGGGCCATAACTCCTGTGGTGGAGGCAATCCATGTCCCCACACACTCGGTGCTGCCAGGGTCCCCGCACGTCAAACAGCCGCACCACCTTCATGCTCAACTCTCACCGGGCCAGAGCTGCCACAGGCAAAAAAAGTCTTGTGTTTACGTGAGCAGCGTTGCTTCAGTCCGCCTCTTTGCGACCCTGTCAGAGAGGCTTCTCTGTCAGGGAGGGGATTCTCCAGGCAAGAATACTGGAGCATATTGGCCAACACTGGTCGCCATCCCCTTCTAGAGCACTGTATTTCCTGCTGCCCTGGCCGCCAACCCCCCTGAGTACCTGGTGTTGCCAGAACCCCTGCGACCCAAGCAGCTGCACCACCTCCACACCTGACCTCACAGGGGCAAACGCAAGTCCTCCAGGGCAGCCTCAGGAGCAAACCCCTGTGGACGACCACATGCAGAGGTGGAAATAAAACCATAGTTGAAACCCAAGGGCAATGTGACTAAGGAAGAAGACCCAAAACCTTCCCACCAGCTGTGCAAGCTGCAGATTCAATCCACACGATCAACTAGGCAGACTCTGTCTGTGGAATATACAAAAGGACACTGAGAGCTCCCACAAGAGAAAACGCACTAGTTCTGACAGCTGTGGGCACTGGAGGCAAGCACACACAGGAGTAGGACCAGACTGGAATCTGAGCTGCCCCCACAGCAGGTCCAGAGACCAGCACAGTGTTGGAGGGCATCCTAGGGAGGTGAGGTGGACTGTGACTCCCAGTGACAGAAAGGACCCTGACAGCAGTGACTCAAGAAAAATATTTATTATTCTTGTGTTTGACTTATTCTGTATCTTCTTTTGGATTTTTTTTATTTTTTCCCTTTTCCCCTCCCTCTGTTGTAGTTGTCGATTTTCTTGGTTCTATGTAATCTAACTAAGTTTTTGAGCTTTTTTTTTTTTCTGTTTTTTTCTCAGTCATATTTTTTATTGTTGTTATAAACCTCTGCTTCTATGTTGGTCTTTTGAAGTTCTGGGGAGCTTTTAGGGGTTTTTTTCCCCTCTTTTTTTAATTTTAATTTTTAAAACCTATTATTATTATTGCTGCATTTATTCCTTTGTATGCTTCTCCTACTGTTGTTCTTTTCCCCTTGTAGTTAATCTTTAATGTATATAAATCTTCTTTATCTACCTCTACTTAATTTTGCATATCTATTCTTTCTTTCTTTTCTTTCTCTCCTTTCCTCTCAACATATTTGTTGATTTTATTTTCATTGCTTTATTCCCCAATTGAAACCTTGCTTTCGTTTTGTTTTCTAGTTTGTGCTCTAGTTAGTTTTGTTCTGGCAGATATAATTTTTGCTTTCTTTTGTTCTCTGGGTCAATCTATTGTATTTTATTTTTGTTGGATTGTTTTGATTTTGCTTATGGCTGTATATGTAAATGTGCATATTCAGTCACACTTTTTATTGTTGTTATAAATCTCTGCCTCTTCATTGGGTTTTTGCAGTTCTGAGGAGTTTTCCCTTTCCCTCCCCACCCCCCTTTCTTCTTTTATCTTCTTCTTTTTTTCTCTCTTTTTTACAATTTAATTTCTAATTTTTTAAAACCTATTATATATTTTTTCTACAGTTATTCCTTTGTTTGCCTTTCCTACTGTTCTTTTCCCCTTGCAGTTAATCTTTAATGAATATAAATCTTCTTCATCTACCTCTATTTAAATTTGCATATCCATTCTTTCTTTTCTTTCTTTCCTTGAGTCTCAACATATTTGTTAGTTTTGCTTTCATTGCTTTATTTCCCAATTGACACCTTACTTTACTTTTGTTTTCCAGTTTGTGCTTTAGTTAGTTTTGTCCTGATAGATATAATTTTTGGTTTTCTTTGTTCACTGGGTCAATCTATTGTATTTTATTTTTGTTGGACTGTTTTGATTTTGCTTATGGGTGTATATGGATATGTATATATTCAATCACACTTTTTATTGTTATAAACCTCTGCATATACATTGGGCTTTTGCAGTTCTGTGGCATTTTCCTTTTTTTTTTCTTCCTTTTTATTTTTTTAATAATTTTAACTTTTAATTTTTTAACCTATAATATGTATTTTCTACATTTATTCTTTTGTTTGCCTTTCCTACTGTTCTTTTCCCCTTGCAGTTAATCTTTAATGTATATAAATCTTCTTCATCTACCTCTATTTAACTTTGCATATCCATTTTTCTTTTCTTTCTTTCCTTGAGTCTCAACATATTTGTTAGTTTTGCTTTCATTGCTTTATTTCCCAATTGACACCTTACTTTACTTTTGTTTTCCAGTTTGTGCTTTAGTTAGTTTTGTCCTGATAGATATAATTTTTGATTTCCTTTGTTCACTGGGTCAATCTATTGTATTTTATTTTTGTTGGACTGTTTTGATTTTGCTTATGGGTGTATATGGATATGTATATATTCAATCACACTTTTTATTGTTATAAACCTCTGCATATACATTGGGCTTTTGCAGTTCTGTGGCATTTTCCTTTTTTTTTTCCTTCCTTTTTATTTTTTTAATAATTTTAACTTTTAATTTTTTAACCTATAATATATATTTTCTACATTTATTCTTTTGTTTGCCTTTCCTACTGTTCTTTTCCCCTTGCAGTTAATCTTTAATGTATATAAATCTTCTTCATCTACCTCTATTTAACTTTGCATATCTATTTTTCTTTCTTTGCTTTCTTTCCTTGAGTCTCAACATATTTGTTAGCTTTGTTTTCATTGCTTTATTCCCCACTTGGCACCTTGCTTTACTTTTGTTTTCCAGTTTGTGCTTTAGTTAGTTTTGTTCTTAACTAGTAGATGTAATTTTTGATTTCCTTTGTTCACTGGGTCAATCTATTGTACTTTATTTTTGTTGGTCTGTTTTGACTTTGCTCACGGATATATTTGTATATGTGTATATTCCATTATTTTGATGATTATTTGTCTGATTTTGTAACTGCCATTTGTCTGAGGTTCATCTTTGGTTTCTCATTTTGGGATATTTGTTTTAATCTCACTTAATGCCATAACAAACCACATGTGGAATCTTCATTCCTGACCAGAGATCAAGCCCTGAGCCTTTGGAGTGGGAGCACTAACTCCAAGACCCTAGACTACCAGAGAACTCACCCTAGGGGGTATCAAGTAGTGAGAACTCACACAAAGGAAACCACTGGACTACAAGACTCAGCATCACCCAACCGCCAGTAGCACCCTGTGCAGGATGCCTCATCTAAACAACAAACAAAACAAAAATACAAACCCAATCATCAGCAGGCATGATTACCACCTCACTCAGCCTCGCCCATCAGAGGAAAAGCAAACAAACAAGCAAGCAAAAACTCAGCACAAACCTCACCCTATAAGAAGCTCACACAAACCACTGGACCAACCTTAGGAGGGCAGAAACCAAAGGGAAGGAAGAATTCAACCTTAAAGCCTGGGAAAAGGAGACCTCAAACACAGTAAGTTTTTTTAAAAAATGAAAAGGCAGAGAAGTACTACACAAATGAAGGAACAAGCTACAAACACAGAAGTCCAAATAAACGAAGAGGAAATAGGCAGACTACCTGAAAAAGAATTCAGAATAATGATAGTAAAGATGATCAAAAACCTTGAAAGGAAAATGGAGGAAATGCAAGAATCAATTAACAAAGACCTAGAAGAATTAAAGAATAAACATGCAGAGACAAACAGCACAATTACTGAAATTAAAAATACTCTAGAAGGAATCAATAGCAGAATATCTGAAGCAGAAGAATGAATCAGTGAGCTGGAAGATGAAATGGTGGAAATAACTTCTGAAGAGCAGAATAAAGTAAAAAGAATGAAAAGAACTGAGGATAGTCTCAGAGACTTCTGGGACAATGTCAAACCCACCAATATTCTAATTATAGGGGTCCCAGAAGAAAGGGTATGAGAAAATTTTTGAAGAGATTATAGTTGAAAATTTCACCAACATGGAAAAGGAAATAGTCAATCAAGTCCACGAGACACAAAGAGTCCCATACAGGATAAACCCAAGGAGAAACACACCAAGACACATACTAATCAAACTAACAAAGACTAAACACAAAGAAAGAATATTAAAAGCAGCAAGTGAGAAGCAACAAGTAACATACAAGGGCAACCCCATATGCTTAACAACCTATCTTTCAGCAAGAACTCTGCAGGCTAGAAAGAAATGGCAGGATATATTTAAAGTACTGAAAGGGGAAAATCTACAACCAAGATTACTGTACCCGGCAAGGATCTCATTCAAAATTGATGGAGAAATCAAAAGATTTTCAGACAAGCAAAAGTTAAGAGAATTCAGTAGCACCAAACCAGCTTTACAACAAATGTTAAAGGAACTTATATAGTCAAGAAATACAACAGAAGAAAAAATACCTACAAAATCAATCCCAAACAATTAAGAAAATGTCAATAGAAACATATATATTAATAATTATTTTAAATGTAAATATATTAAATGCTCCAACCAAAAGAGACAGACTGGCTGAATGGATACAAATACAAGATCCATATATATGCTGTCTACAATGCAGAAGACCAGGGTTTGACCCCTGGGTCAGGAAGATCCCCTGGAGAAGGAAACAGCAACCCACTCCAGTACTCTTGCCTGGAAAATCCCATGGACGGAAGAGCCTGGTGGGCTACAGTCCATGGGGTCGTTACAAGTCGGACACTACTGAGTGACTTCACTTTTCACTTTCACCAAGAAACCCACTTCAGACTTAAAGACACATATAGACTGAAAGTGAGAGGATGGAAAAATATATTCCATGCAATTGGGAAGCAAAAGAAAGCTGAGGTAGCAATTCTCATATCAGATAAAATAGACCTTAAAATAAAGAAGATTACAAGAGATAAGGAAGAACACTACATAATGATCAAGGGATCAATCCAAGAGGAAGATGTAGCAATTGTAAATATCTATGCAACCAACATGGGAGCTCCTCAATACATAAGACAAACACTAACAGACATAAAAGGAGAAACTGACAGTAACACAATAATAGTCGGAGACTTTGACACCTCACTCACACCAATGGACAGATCATCAAAACAGAAAATTAATAAGGAAACACAAGTCTTAAATGATACATTGGATGAGATGGATCTCATTGATACCTTCAGGACATTCCACTCAAATACACCTTCTTCTCAAGTGCTCATGGAACATTCTCCAGTTAGATCACATCTTGGGTCACAAGTCAAATCTCAGTAAATTTAAGAAAATTGAAATCATGTCAAGCATCTTCTCTGATGCTTGACAACACCATGAGACTAGATATCAATTACAAGAAAAAAGCAGTAAGAAACACAAACTCGTGGAGATTAAGCAACATGCTTCTAAATAACCAACAGTTTACTAAAGAAACCAAAAGGGAAATTTAAAAATTTCTAGAAACAAATGACAATGAAAACACAACAACTCAAAACCTGTGGGATGCAGCAAAAGCAGTCCTAAGAGGGAATTTCATAGCAATACAATCCTACCTCAAGAAAATCATCGAATAGACAACCTAACTTTATACCTAAAACAACTGGAAAAAGAAGAACAAAAAAACAACAAAATTAGAAAAAGAAAGAAATCATAAAGATTCGAGCAGAAATAAATGAAAACGAAATGAAAGAAACAATAGTAAAGATTAATAAAACTAAAAGCTGGTTCTTTGAGAAGATAAACAAGATTGACAAACCTTTAGCCAGATTCATCAAGGAAAAAAGAGAGAAGAATCAAATCAACAAAATTAGAAATGAAAAAGGAGAGGTTACAATAGACAATGCAGATATACAAAGGATTATAAGAGACTATTATGAACAACTATATGGCAATAAAATGGATAACCTGGAAGAAATGGACAGGGTCTTAGAAAAGTTCAATCTTCCAAGACTGAAACAGAAGAAATAGAAATTATGAACAATCCAATCACAAGCACTGAAATTGAAGCTGTGATCAAAAATCTTCCAAAAAACAAAAGCCTAGGGCCAGATGGCTTCAAAGAATTCTATCAAACATTTAAGATAAGGGCTAATGCCTGTCCTTCTAAAATTCTTTCAAAAAATTGCAGAGGAAGGAACACTTCCAAACTCTTTCCACAAGGCCACCATCACCCTGATACTAAAACCAGACAAAGACAACACAAAAAAGAAAACTACAGGTCAATATCACTGATGAATATAGATGCAGAAGTTCTCAACAAAATTTTAGCAAAGAGAATTCAGCAACACATCAAAAAGCTCATACACCATGGTCAAGTTGGGTTTATTCCAAGAATGCAAGGATTCTTCAATATATGCAAATCAATCAATGTGATACGCCATATTAACAAATTGAAAGATAAAAACCATATGATAATCTCAACAGATGCAGGAAGAAACAAAATTCAGTACCCATTTATGATTAAAACTCTTCAAAAAATGGGCATAGAAGGAACCTACCTCAACATAGTAAAGGCTATATATAATAAGCCTGCAGCAAACATTATTCTCAATGGTGAAAAACTGAAAGCATTCCCCCTGAGATCAGGAGCAAGACAAGGGTGTACACTTTTGCCACTATTCTTCAACATAGTTCTGGAAGTCCTAGTTACAGCAATCAGAGAAGAAAAAGAAATAAAAGGAATCCAGATCAGAAAAGAAGTAAAGCTCTTACTGTTTGCAGATGACATGATACTGTACATAGAAAACCCTAAAGATAGTATCAGAAAATTACTAGATCTAATCAGTGAACTTAGCAAAGTTGCAGGATACAAAACCAATACACTTAAATTACTTGCATCTCTATAGACTAACAATGAAAAATTAGAAAGAGAAATTAAGGAATCAATCCCATTCACCATTGCAACAAAAAGAATTAAATATCTAGGAATAAATTTACCTAAGGAGACAAAAGAACTGTACACAGAAAATTACAAGACACTGGTGAAAGAAATCAGAGATGACATAAACAGATGGAAAGATATTCCATGTTCCTGGGTTGGAAGAATCAATATTGTGAAAATGACTATATTACCAAATGCAATCTACAGATTCAATGCAATCCCTATCAAATTACCAATGGCATTTTTCACAGAACGAGAACAAAAAAAATCACAATTCATATGGAAACACAAAGACACAAAGCAGTCTTAAGAAAGAAGAATGGAGCTGGAGGAATCAACCTTCCTGACTTCAGATTATACTACAAAGCTACAGTCATCAAGACATTATGGTACTGGCACAAAAACAGAAATATAGACCAATGGAACAAGATAGAAAGCTTAGAAATAAACCCATGCACCTATGGGTATCTTATTTTTGACAAACGAGGCAAAAATAAACAGTGGGGCAAAGACAGCCTCTTCAAAAAATAGTGCTAGGAAAACTGGACAGGTACATGTAAAAGAATGAAATTAGAACACTCACTAACACCATACACAAAGATAAACTCAAAATGGATTAAAGATATAAATGTAAGACCAGAAACTATAAAATTCTTAGAAGAAAACATAGCAGGACACTCGATGATATAAATCAAAGCAAGATCCTCTATGACCCACCTCCTAGAGTAATGGAAATAAAAACAAAAGTAAACAAGTGATTTAACTTAAAAGCTTTTGCACAGCAAAGGAAACTATAAGCAAGGTGAAAAGACAACCCTCAGAATGAGAGAAAATAATAGCAAATGAAACAACTGACAAAGGATTAATTAATCCAAAATATACAAGCAGCTCATACAACTCAATACCAGAAAAACAGATAGCCCAATCAAAAAGTGGGGAAAAGACCTAAATAGACATTTCTCCAAAGACATACAGATGGCTAACAAACACATGAAAAGATGCTTAACATCACTCATTATTAGAGAAATGCAAATCAAAACCATAATGACATATCACCTCACATCAGTCAGAATGACCATCATCAAAAAGCCTACAAACAATAAATGCTGGAGAAGGTGTGGAGAAAAGGGAACACTCTTGCACTGTTGGTGGGAATGTAGATTGATACAGCCACTATGGAAGATGGTATGGAGATTCCTTAAAAAACTAGGAATAAAACCACCATATGACCCAACAATCCCACTCCAAGGCATATACCCCGAGGAAACCAGGGTTGAAAAAGACACATGTATCCCATTGTTCATTGCAGCACTATTTACAATAGCTAGAACATGGAAGCAACCTAGATGTCCATTGACAGATGAATGGATAAAGAAGTTGTGGTACATATACACAATGGAATATTACTCAGTCATAAAAAGGAATGCATTTGAGTCAGTTCTGATGAGATGGATGAACCTAGAACCTATTATACAGAGTGAAGTGAGTCAGAAAGAGAAAGGTAAATATTGTATTCTAATGCACATATATGGAATCTAGAAAAATGGTACTGAAGAATTTACTTGCAGGGCATCAGTAGAGAAACAGACATAGGGAATAGACTTATGGACATGGGGAGAGGGGAGGAGAGGGTGAGATGTATGGAGAGAGTAATGTGGAAACTTACATTACCATGTGTAAAATAGGTAGCCAATGGGAATTTGCTGTATGTCTCAGGAAACTCAAACAGGGGCTCTGTAACAACCTAGAGGGGTGGGATGGAGAGGGAGATGGGAGGGAGGTTCAAAAGGGAGGGGATATATGTAAACCTATGGCTGATTCATGTTGAGGTTTGACAGAAAACAACAAAATTCTGTAAAGCAATTATTCTTCAATAAAAATATAAATTAAAAAAAGAAAAGAAAAAAAAAAAACCCCAGTATCTGGCTATCAGGGTGTTCAGTGCCACAGAGGTGATCCCCCACGCAGTGTAGAAGAAAGCTCCTCTGACACCAGAGAGGGGCTGAGGATCAGCCAGGTCCCCTTCCCCTGGGCACCTGAAATGGAATGGTGGCTGAATTCCAAGACTCCCAGTGCTCTGGTCAGGCTGTTTGCAGTGAGAGGGGTTTCCAGGTAAGTCAGTTCTATGTATATGTCCTTCAGCCCATGGTTTGCCTAAAAGAGGCCTTGTCAGCATCTTTTTAGTATTCTTGATCTCACCCCTGTGGTCAGGGCTTTGAGCCCAGAAGATGAATAATTAACTTCAAGGACACTGGAAGAGCCCAGACACAGAAATAGATCTGCCCACCCAGTAGTGATGCCTAAAATTCCACCATTCATTCTTAAATGTCAAGATTTAGACCTCTAATTTAAGAACAAGCTCCCTGAAGAATTCACTTAAAGGGTTCAGACGCCAAGACAGATGCCACTAACAGACACAGCCCTGAGGTGCCTGGACCCTGAGGTTGGAGGGAGGGGCCCCACTGAAAGAAGAAGGACTTACACAGACTCTGGGGACTGTCTAGGTCTGGGCACTACCTCACCAATGTGTGTCACAATCTGGCAGCCCCAGTGCCTTGCACACCCACTGCTCTCAGGAAAAAAACACATCACTCCCTGCATACTCCAAGACCTCCGGGGGGCTCTTGCATCTAGGTGCAGAAGCCCTGCTTTTATAGCCACAATACGTTGAACTCAGTGAAGAAATTCATATGTTTCTTTTCCCTTGTAACCCCCATAGCTTCCAGGGCCCAACAGGAGACAAATGGAAATGCTCTTCTGTGACAGGGTTGACAGCAAGGAGTGAAGGCATCAAGCCAGCCAAGAATGGCAGCAGGCAGAGTGTGCGTGGCAGTGGGATGGGGCCTGGCTCAAGCTGACATCTGATTTGATGAGCGGGCCCTGAGAGACCTCAAAGGTGCTCCCACCTCCGAGCCGGGCTCACTCCACTGCTGCCTATGCCTTCCCCATCTGTCCCCCATGGGATCCAAATGTCTCTCGGCCAAGAAGTTTCTTGCCATATTAACAGAATACGGGAAGCAGTTGTTTTCAATTCACAGGGAGTTATGTGGCAGGATAGTTCTTCAGCATGTTGAAGTATTTCTGTTTGGTTTTTTTTTTTAACTTTTTGCTACCACATAACTTAGTCCATTCAGGCAGGGTGTTATTTTAGACGGGTGGTCCTCAGGGTGGGGTCACCCACTGGGGAACAGAGCACAAATGTTCAGGCTTTTGACTTCCAATGCAGGTTGCCAAGACTCAGGGAATAAAAGTATGGTAGGAGCTGAGGCTTCATATTGCAGGAGCCAAGCTTTTTGAAAGAGAAAGTTGTGGTTTTGATTTGGTCCTCAAAGGCCTGGAGGACAAGGGTTAGACCATGGACAGCAGGCTAAGGAAGGATGCTTTCAGACAGGGCTCCAGTGGAGGAGATGAGTGCATAGAGTGGGTGGAGGGTGCCCTGAGCCCCAGCCAGGACTGCTCAAGCGCCAATTGCCTGAAACAGGAGAGGACAGAGAGGTAGACCTCTCCTGCCAGAGTTTGTGATCACGGCAGGTGAGACGGTTATGCTTGAACGTGGTGCCCAGACCACCTCCAGCTTTCCCCTCCACTGCGTCTGCGGTGTTTCTGGCCCTCAAGACTAGAGATGAAGCCTTCGCTTTAATATCCCTGCTTTAAGCAGCAGGATGGAGAGAGGGAAAAGAAGGGCAAAGCCTGCCCCGCCCCTCTTCTTCAAGCTATTTCCCATTCACTGCCTCATAGCACCTCTGCCTATCGGTCAGAACAAGTAAGAGCTGACCCAGTCCACCAGAGCCATGTGCTCCAGAAATTCAGCAACAACCCATCTGTGGCTGTTGAAAGATAAATTTAAATTAATTAAAATTAAGTAATATTTAGTACTAACATCACTAATCATCAAGGAAATGCAAATCAAAGCCCCAATAAAATATCATCTCACACTTAGAATAACTATCATCAAAAATGAGATAACAAGTGATGATAAGGGTGGAGAAAAGGGACTCCCGTACAACTGTAAGTGGACATGTGAACTGATGCACCCTCTATGGAAAACAGTACAGAGATTCTTCAGAAAATTAAAAATAGAACTACCAAATGTTCCAACAATCCCATTTGTGAGATATGTGTACGTGTGTGTTTATTAAATTGAAAAGTTATCTGCACCTACTGTTCACTTCAGCATTATAATGTCCATTGATGGAAGAGTGCATTTTTAGAAATGTGGTGTATATATAGTCTGTGAATATTATTCAGAAAAAAAGAAGGAAATCTTGTCACCTGCAACAATATGGATGGAACTTAAGGGCATTATGCTAAGTAAAATGTCAGACAAAGACAAATATCATATGAACTTACTTATATGTGGAATCTAAAAAACAAAATATTAAGCTAATAGATACAGAGGACAGATTGGTGCTTGCAAGAGGAGAGGGGATTGGATGTGTGCAAAAAGGGTGAAGGTGGTCAAAAATTATAAACGCCCAGTTATAAAATAAGTCCTGGGGATGTAACATACAGCATGGTGACTATAGTTCATAATACTGTGCTGTATATTTGAAACTCACTGACAGAAGAGATTTTAGAAGTTATCACAATAAAACAAAATTTGTATCTGTCTGTGATAAAAGATGTTAACTACACTTATTATGACCGTTTCACAACATATACAAATATCAAATTATTACCTTGTAAGCAGGAGGAGAAGGGGATGACAGAAGATGAGATGGCTGGATGGCATCACCGACTCGATGGAGATGAGTCTGAGTAAACTCCGGGAGTTGGTGATGGACAGGGAGGACTGATGTGCTGCGATTCATGGGGTCGCAAAGAGTCTGACATGACTGAGCAACTGAACTGACTGAACTGACTGACTGACACCCCAAATTAACAGGGTTATATGTCAATTACACTTCAACAAAAATAAATAAAAAACAAAAAATTTTAAAAGTCAGCTTCTCTGTTATACTAGCATTTTTAACATTTTAAGTGTTTGATAAAGAAGACCATACACAAAAACAAACTCAAAATGGATTAAAGATCTAAATGTAAGACCAGAAACTATAAAACTCCTAGAGGAGAACATAGGCAAAACACTCTCTGACATGAATCACAGCAGGATCCTCTATGACCCACAACCCAGAATATTAGAAACAAAAGCAAAAATAAACAAATGGGACCTAATGAAACTTAAAAGCTTTTGCACAACAAAGGAAACTATAAGCAAGGTGAAAAGACAGCCCTCAGACTGGGAGAAAATAATAGCAAACAAAGCAACAGACAAAGGATTAATCTCAAAAATATACAAGCAACTCCTGCAGCTCAACTCCAGAAAAATAAATGACCCAATCAAAAAATGGGCCAAAGAACTAAACAGACATTTCTCCAAAGAAGACATACAGATGGCTAACAAACACATGAAAAGATGCTCAACATCACTCATTATCAGAGAAATGCAAATCAAAACCACAATGAGGTACCATTACACGCCAGTCAGGATGGCTGCTATCCAAAAGTCTACAAGCAATAAATGCTGGAGAGGGTGTGGAGAAAAGGGAACCCTCTTACACTGTTGGTGGGAATGCAAACTAGTACAGCCGCTATGGAGAACAGTGTGGAGATTTCTTAAAAAACTGAAATAGAACTGCCATATGACCCAGCAATCCCACTTCTGGGCATACACACTGAGGAAACCAGATCTGAAAGAGACACGTGCACCCCAATGTTCATCGCAGCACTGTTTATAATAGCCAGGACATGGAAGCAACCTAGATGCCCATCAGCAGACGAATGGATAAGGAAGCTATGGTGCATATACACCATGGAATATTACTCAGCCATTAAAAAGAATTCATTTGAATCAGTTCTAATGAGATGGATGAAACTGGAGCCCATTATACAGAGTGAAGTAAGCCAGAAAGATAAAGACCATTACAGCATACTAACACATATATATGGAATTTAGAAAGATGGTAATGATAACCTTATATGCAAAACAGAAAAAGAGACACAGATGTACAGAACAGACTTTTGGACTCTGTGGGAGAAGGCGAGGGCGGGATGTTTCAAGAGAACAGCATCGAAACATGTATATTATCTAGGGTGAAACAGATCACCAGCCCAGGTTGGATGCATGAGACAAGTGCTTGGACCTGGTGCACTGGGAAGACCCAGAGGGATCGGGTAGAGAGGGAGGTCGGAGAGGGGATCGGGATGGGGAATACATGTAAATCCATGGCTAATTCATGTCAATGTATGACAAAAACCACTACAATATTGTAAAGTAGTTAGCCTCCAACTAATAAAAAAAATGAAAAAGAAAAAACTTAAAAAATTTAAAAAAAAAGAAGGCTGAATGCCAAATAATTTATATTTTTGAACTGTGGTGTTGGAGAAGATCCTTGAGAGTCCCTTGGACAGCAAGGAGATCAAACCAGTCAATCCTAAAGGAAATCAACCCTGAATATTCACTGGAAGGACTGATGCTGAAGCTGAAGCTCCAATACTTTATGAAGTATACTTTCCACCTGATGTGAAGAACCGACTCATTGGAAAAGACCCTGATGATGGGAAAGAGTGAGGGCAGGAGGAGAAGGGGGAGACAGAGGATGAGATGGTTGGATGGCATCACCAACTCAATGGACTTGAGTCTGAGCAAACTCTGGGAGATGGTGAAGGACAGGGAAGCCTTGCGTGCTGCAGCCCGTGGGGTCGCAAAGAGTTGGACACAACTTAGCAACCGAACAACATCAACTATTTGACAGCCATTTGGAGCTAGGGCCTACCATACTGGACAGCAGAGATACAGAAAATTCCATCACTGAAGAAAGGTCTGCTGGAAGCACTGCTCAGAGAGGTGAAGGATTAGAGTCCATAAGTTTCCACTCATGGGCCCCCTTTGGTGCTCCTGCTCCTTTCCTCATCATTATCCCCACTTCTGGTGACCAGTGCCACATACTGGCCCCATCACACCAACCAATGGGATGGACACCCTGCCTGATGCCAGGGCCCAAAGCCAGTCAAGTCAAGTGCTGTCAGTATGGGAAGAGAGACCAACAGGGATAAGGAGGAAGACAAGGAAGTTAGGGCAAGGCGGTCTGGGGTGCTGTCAGCCCATGTGGTAGATGACTGGGCAAATGGAGGTGAAACTCCTCACTCAACTTTCTCATCCATCCACTCACCCATCCACCCATCCCCTGTCCATCCACCCACTGACCCACTCATCCATCCACCTATCCATCCAACCATCGATCCCACACTCCTGCATTCCAGGTATTGTGGATACAAAACAGATGAGCCACAATCTCCCACCTCGGTATGAAAATGGCTAGTATAGCAATAATAAAAATATCAACAACAGCAGCGGCACTAATACCAATCAGCACAGTGGTGTGATAAACGTGCCGAGAGACACGAGGGGAGGGCCCGCTGGAGACAGAGTTAGTGGTAAATACTGACTAAGTGCCAAGGAGCCGTCTAAGCTTCCTCCTCCCTTAAGGAGTCCGTGCTTCCCAAGGTAGGCTAAGGCTGTCAGTCCACTTGCTGGGACCTGCCCAAACACCTGGAGGGAGGCTTGTGGGGGTTGAGACCTGCTCTGGCAAGGCTGCTCAGCCAAGATGGGGTCCAGGTCACCCTGACCTGTCCACCCTGTGGCTGGACATTTCTAGACTGCCAAGTCTCTGCTCCTACAAAAGGAACAGACCCAAGAACCCCCAAGGTAACCCCACCTGCAGAGGATCTTGGTCCAAGCTGCCTTTGCAACTCTGGCTTCTCTTCAGAGGAGTTGGAAAAGGTGTTCTCAGGGCCTGGCCATGGTCCCAGCTCTTCCATTCTGCAGCTGCAGGCCTGCTCAGAGCTTAGGAAGCCCTGTCTATAACGCATAGGCCCATTCATCTTGCAGAGTTATGTGAGGATTGAAGGATTGTGAGGATTGAACAAAGGCCTAGCTGGGGGCTGGCACACAGCTGGTGCCTAATAAATACTATACATGGTTACAAGAAGTGGAGAGCTCCCTTTCCACGCTCACAAACTCTAATGCTATAAACTAGAGATTTCAGGCATACAGGATTATTTCTGTAACTTCACAAGCCTGAACAAAATCATCCCGTGCATGAGCTCTGGCTTGTACTCAGTGGAAAAGGGCAACAGGCCGTAAATCAAAACACCTTGTCCTGCCTGGGGCATCTGCTCCCCCACACACTTTACCTGAGTCTCTGGAGAATTTTCATCACACATGTCAACGTGCCAGCCAGTCAGGAGGTCTGCATCCTCCAGGGAACTGGAAACTGCCTTTTATAAGCACGCAAAGAGCCACAGAGCTCTTTGGATTCATGGCAGGTGGTCAACAGGGCTTTGCAAACCTGACAGAGAGCTGGTTGGCTGCTTTTCACTGCTGCTTATGAAAAAGTTTAAGATCAGATCAATTAGTTGTAAATGCAGCTTGAGAGCTGAGTAGGCCATGGGTTTACAAAACTACTTCCCCCCTACAGGAACATACTCTACAGGCAACATTTGCCCAAGTGCTCAAGTGAGATGAAGCAACAAAGATTTCTAAAGAACCAGGTGTTGGGGTATGTTTGAGGGAAAACAGATAAATCATTCAAACAGCACTTATTTATTTAATGATTACTCTTCAGGTACTCTGCTAGTTAGTGAATGAGACAAGGGTAGTCCCTAACTTTATGGATTTGGTATTCAAGTTGAGGAGCAGATGAGGAAATAATCAAACAAAACTATTACAAGTGTTCAAGTGTTGTGAAGAAAATAAACAAAGGACTGAGATAATAACACTAGGGGATCAGAGGCCTGTTTTCTAAACTGAGATCAGAAGGATGGAGAATGAGCTAGTCATTGGGAAAGTGCAAGGGAAAACATTAGGCAGACAGGGAGTAGTATGTGCAAATGTCCTTGGGCAGGAAAAATGTTACCGTACTCAGTTTCCTGAAAGACTGGAGCACAGTCAGGGAGATAGGAACAGAATGATGCAGACCACATAAGCCATAATAGAGGGCGTGAATTTTATTCTTAGTTAAATGAAAAGCTATTAGAAATTTCCCCAGAGGAGTCATGTGCTCACATTTATGCTTGAGAAATACTACTCTTCTGTTCCTGCATGGAGAACAGACTAGAAGCCTACAAACAATAAATGTTGGAGAGGGTCTGGACAAAAGGGAACCTCTTACACTGTTGGTGGGAATGAAAAACTGGTACAGCTGCTATGGAGACCAGTGTGGAGATTCCTTAAAAAACTGGACATAGAACTGCCACACAACCCAGCAATCCCACTGCTGGGCATACACACCGAGGAAGCCAGAATTGAAAGAGACATGTGTACCCCAATGTTCATTGCAGCACTGTTTACAATAGCTAGGACATGGAAGCAACCTAGATATCCATCAGCAGATGGATGGATAAGGTAGTCGTGGTACATATACACAATGGAATATTACTCAGCTATAAAATGGAATGCATTTGAGTCAGTTTTAATGAGGTGGATGAAGCTGGAGCCTATTATACAGAGTGAAATAAGTCAGAATGAGAAGACAGATACTGTATATTAATGCATATATATGGAATTTAGAAAGATGGGTAACCATGATCCTACATGCAGGGCAGCAAAGGAGACACAGATGTAAAGAACAGACCTTTGGACTCAGAGGGAGAAGATGAGGGTGGGAAGATTTGAGAGAATAGCACTAAAACATGTATATCACCATATGTAAAACAGATGACCAGTGTGAGTTCAAGGCATGAGGCAGGGCACCCAAAGTAGGTGGTCAGGAACTACCCAGAGGGATGGGGTGGGGAGGGAGGTGGGAGGGAGCTCAGGAGAGGGGGACACATATATACCTATGGCCAATTCATGTTATATGACAAAAATAATCACAATACTGTAAAGTAATTATCCTCCAATTAAAATAAATTAATATTTTAAAAAGAATTAAAAGCACATTCAAAGAAATTTAAAAGCAATCCAAGTAAAAAGTGATGACTACTTGAATGAGAGTGATGTCAGATAGAGAAAAGTGGAGAGAATTCAAAATATACTTTGGATCTAGAACCCGATGTCACTTGCTGCTAGGTTGGATTTGAGATTGGAAGGAAAAAAGGAGCCTCATGAACTCCTGGCTTTAAAATGATGGTACCAGATGCTGGGATGAGGACACTGGTTGAGGTTAGATATATCAAAATGGGAAATCAGGAGTTCTGTGTTGGACCTATGAAGTTTGAGATGCTGTGGAACAACCAAATACAAGTGATTTAAGGGCTTCAGGAACTCAGATGAGAGATCTGAACTAGAGATACGAATGTGAGGCCATTAAAACATAGATGAAAATCGCCCAAGTGGAGCAGTGCGCGTCAGACTTAGAAGTCAGAGGTAGAAAAAGAGTAAGCCGAGAAGACAGAGAAGCGGCAGAGGAGGAGGAGAAAACCTCGGAGAAAGTTGGGCTGCAGAAAGCAAGAGAAGTGCTTTAAGAAGGAGCTCAACAGATCGTCTGCTGAAAAGTTAGGTGAGCACCAACACGTGCCCAGGGACGTCTGGAAGGCCACCGAGCCTGACCAGAGCAGGTCCACTGGGGCTGTGGGACGGAGGCCACAGAGCGCAGAATGAAGCGAGATGACAAAGAGGAGACAGTAGTGGAGTTGCACCGTTCGCAGGCTGCCCCACACCTTGAGAACACTCTGGCTCTGTTCGGGGGCCCTCTGCACCTGTGCCCCAAGTAGACTAGAAAAAACTCTCCTCCCGGCCTCCTTTGCACCCATTGCCCCCAGGGCGCAGGCACGTGACCTAAGATTCTCCAATCAGATTCAACTTCAGGAGACATCAAAATCCCTTCCCAGCCGCCTTTGCAGGGAAGGCTTAAGAATGTGAGCTGACCCCTCCCCCGCCCCAGTCCTATTCAGCCTCATAAGGCGTCAGTCTGGAGGGAGGCTTCAGAGGGCAGGAGTGGCCAGGCCCCAAGCGCTGGAGGGACACTGCTGGTGGCAGCCGTGTATGGCAGTGAGGTCAGGCTCCAGGTACCAGGCCCTCTGTAACATCTGGTGCTCTGTGGGCCAGGGGCAGTGCTTTCCTCTCTAGCCTGTTACTTCAGCCTTCCCCAAAATTCCTTTTAATAAATTCCTCTTTTGCTTAACCATCTTGACACAGCTTCTGTTGCACATATGAACAACTATTCCTGATTTAGTAGTATTGAAAATTACAAAAAGATCAGAACAGGGAGCAAGGAAGAGCCTGAGTGCCCTGATACCCCTGGATGATGGACCAGCCCTGGACTGCCTCAGACTTCCTGTTGTAGGAGACCAATACATCCCTCCCCATTATTCAGGTTTTCTTGCAACCAGGGGCACACCTAACTGATCCGAAATCTGGTGGATGGCAGGGGAGCCCTGCAGGGATGGGGGGAGGGAGGAGGAAGAGGCAGATAACGAGAACCCTACTTTCCAGGACAGAATGCTGGGGATCCTTGTCATGCCGCAGCAAAACATTTGGCCAAATAGTGGGGCACAGACTATACACTGAGTGAGGCTGTCGACTTGGGGAGACGTTAGGAAAAATCCAGAACGGGGCTGTTGTTGGCTACTTTAGGCAATGTTCCACAATAGAGGAATGGGCTGAGATCAGAAAGAGCCAGATGTCAGGCAGCATAGGAGGGAATGTGACAATATGAGAGAAGCTCCCTCTTTCAGTGGCCTTCAAGCTGTATGGAGTGAAAGTTCCAGAAGAGTCTTACAAGATTTTACACACACACACAGAGTTTCTTTACACTAGACTGAAATTGTTGCCTGCAAACAACAGCCATAGCAGGAGATAAAATTGGGACACAAGGTCTTTCTCCAGAACCTACTCTTAAGAATTTCATCTTAACAGAGAGACCCCCAGAAAAGAGCATATGAAGGGGCATCTCCCATGAGGCTACTGTTTTGAATGTAGTAACAATCCAGTTAGGGTGAAAGCAAAACACAGATGCCAAGTAGGTAAATCATTGGAATTATTGTATAAGACTTAGGCTGGGGTAGATCTTTGACTATGATTCCTTTTGAATGGAATGACCTCCCCTCACCCTCAACAAAATACCAAAGGCCAACCAGGTTTTTGAGTAAAATTATTACCTGAAATAATTCAATGGATAACACTAATCCCTTCTGAAGGGATAAGAAAGACTTCCTCAATGATCAACACACACACACACACACACAAAATAGAAGAAAACAGTGGAATGGGAAAGACTAGAGATCTCTTCAAGAAAATAAGAGATGCCAAGGGAACATTTCATGCAAAGATGGGCACAATAAAGGACAGAAATGGTATGGACCTAACAGAAGGAGAAGATATTAAGAAAAGGTGGCAAGAATACAAAGAAAAATTGTACAAAAAAGATCTTCACAACCCAGATAACCACCATGGTGTGGTCACCCACCTACAGCCAGACATCCTGGAGTGTGAAGTTAAGTGGGCCTTAGGGAGCCTCACTATGAACAAAGCTAGTGAAGGTGATGGAATTTCTGCTGAGCTATTTCAAATCCTAAAAGATGATGCTGTGGAAGTGCTGCACTCAATATGCCATCTAATTTGGAAAACTCAGCAATGGCCACAGGACTGGAAAAGGTCAATTTTCATTCCAATCCCTAAGAAAGGCAATGCCAAAGAATGTTCAAACTACTGCACATTTGCACTCATCTCACATGCTAGCAAAGTAATGTTCAAAATTCTCCAAGCCAGGCTTCAACAGTACGTGTACCATGAACTTCCAGATGTTCAAGCTGGATTTAGAAAAGGCAGAGGAACCAGAGATCAAATTGCAACATCCATTGTATCATTGAAAAAGCAAGAGAGTTCCAGAAAAACATCTACTTCTGCTTTATTGACTACGTCAAAGCCTTTGTGTGGATTACAACAAACTGGAAAATTCTTAAGAGATGGGAATACCAGACCACTTTACCTGCCTTCTGAGAAATCAGTATGCAGGTCAAGAAGCGACAGTTAGAACAGGACATGGAACAACAGACTGGTTCAAAATTGGGAAAGGAGTACATCAAAGCTGTTTGTTGTCACCCTGCATATTTAACTTATATGCAGAGTACATCATGCAAAATGCTGGGCTGGATGAAGCACAAGCTGGAATCAAGATTGCCGGGAGAAATATCAATAACCTCAGATAGGCAGATGACACCACCCTAATGGCAGAAAGTGAAGAAGGACTAAAGAGCCTTTTGATGAAGGTGAAAGAGAAGAGTGAAAATGTTGGCTTAAAACTCAACATTCAGAAAACTAAGATCATGGCATCCAGTCCCATCACTTCATGGGAAATAGTTGGAGAAACAATGGAAAAAGTGACAGACGTTTTTTGGGAGGGGCTCCAAAATCACTGCAGATGGTGATGGCAGCCATGAAATTAAAAGATGCTTGCTCCTTGGAAGAAAAGCTATGACCAACCTAGACAGCATATTAAAAAGCAGAGACATTACTTTGGCAACAAAGGTCTGTCTAGTCAAAGCTATGGTTTTTCCAGTAGTCATGTATGGATGTGAGAGTTGGACCATAAAGAAAGCTGAGCACTGAAGAACTGATGCTTTTGAACTGTGGGGTTGGAGAAGACTCTTGAGAGTCCCTTGGACTGCAAGGAGATTCAACCAGTCCATCCTAAAGGAAATCAGTCCTTAATATTGATTGGAAGGGCTGATGCTGAAGGTGAAACTCCAATACTTTGGCTACCTAATGCAAAAAACTGACTCCTTAGAAAAGACCCTGATGCTGGGAAAGATTGAGGGCAGGAGGAGAAGGGGACGACAGAGGATGAGACGGTTGGATGACATCAGCAACTCGATGGACATGAGTTTGAGTAAACTCCGGTAGTTGGTGATGGACAGGGAGGCCTGGCATCCTGCAGTCCCTGGAGTCGCAAAGAGTCAGACACGACTGAGCGACTGAACTGAACTGAACTGAACAGCAATCCCTGGCCCTCAGGACCCCAAATGCCCTCCAACTGGAAGCTGTGTGACCCCAGCGATGGCATGCCTCTGACAGCCTGCGTTATGTGTAACCACGAGAGTAATGGACAGGGATGATCCCTGTGGAGGGCAGGACCAAGTCCACAGTGGGCAATGACTACAGCAGATACTCCCAGGAGCAGAGCAGGGTGCCAGGTGGCCGAAGGAGGAGCAGAGTGTCCTCACAGGGCGGGACACTTGCTGCATGCACCGGTGACAGCAGCCAATGCTGGAGCAGAGAATTGTCTTGTAGTTTGAAGGTCATAGGACTTTTCCAGTGAGCCTAATGGAGAAGCTGGCCTGGTGTAGAGATATGAAACTTTGGCTCTCTGCCATGGGAGGCAGTGACATTTCCTGTGGGGGCTGGGGAAGGGTGGGATGAGTGCTGGGCAGCAAAGAGGCAGACTGTGCGCATTTACTGCTCGCTGCCTGCTCAGTGTCCACCCCTCCTTTCTTCTTCACGGACAGGGGACAGGTGTGGAAGTGAGGATCCAAGTGCCTTTCTGAAATACTCATTTTCTCCGTTAACTAATGGTATAAACAGTACCATATTCATTCTTTCTCCCAATCTATTTAAGTGGAATCAAAAAATAAAACTGAAATATAAATCAGCATTATGTTTTTATGGCATTAATCAATAGCTCCGTCTTTAGAGTCAGACACGACTGAGTGACTGAGCGTGCACACACACACACACACACACTTGCTTTGGCTAGTTGGCTGACTTTCCCATAGAACAGGAAGGTCAAGAAGATGAATAAGTTCCCAGATGGGCCTTTTGGGGATTCAGACGTGAAACTGGAAGGAGAATCTAATAACTGAAGGGGGCATGTGCCCCGGGCTCACAGATTAGCTAATCCCCAAGGGCCACTCAATAGAAGGATGTAACTGAGAGCAGGATATTAGGCAGTTAAACCACAGAGCCTTCTAGTTGTCAGCAAAGTGTTGAGGAAGCGTGATTTTCTCCCAGTTTCACAGCTTCTTGGAGGCCATCGCAGAGTGTGGCCTTGTGAGGTGGAGTCTTACACTGTATACGCTTGCCTCTTCTTAGAGCCTCGTGTGGTGGTATGCAGAGACTCATCACTGCTCTGTATTCACTCCTCTGCCTCTGCCAGTGCACCCAGAACAGTTAGGGGAAGAGAACTTGGCCCAGGAGCCCACATTTCCTAGGTGTCTACCAAGGCGCTGCACACATTCAGAGATGTGATCTCATTTAATCCTCATAGCCCTTTCTCCCCCGGCACAGTGAAGTGGGGATTATACCCCCATCTTACAGATAAAGTGATTGGATAAGACAAATTGGGTAATTAGCTAAAGCTGCCTGGCTGGAAAGCCAGGTGCTGGAAGCAGCCCTTCTCAGTGCTTGGAGCCGCAGCTCTGCCCCCAGACGCCGTTGCTGGCGGTTTCTATGGGACCGTAGGTGTGAGAGCATTTGTTATCTCGTAAGACACAAGAGCTGGTCAGGGAAGTGAGGAAACTCACTGGCTCCAGAGCCAGGCAGCCTCAGTATGATTCCAATTCCCCTACTTACTGGCTGTATGACCTGGAGCAAGTTTCTTAACCTCTCTTGGGCTTTAGTGTCCACATATGTAAAATGGGGATTATGAGAACAACACCTCCCACGTAGTGAGACCATAGAAAACCCTTAGAACAACAGCGGGAACATGAGAAGTCCTGAGTAAGTAACCGTTAGCACTATTTTTATTACTTCTACTGTTGTGGTTGATGTTGACGTTGGCATAGCGAAGGAGCTTGTGAAACTGTATGTCTGAGGCTGTCATCAGGGAAAGAGTCCCGAACCCCACCAGCTCCGGAAGCCCCAGAAGTCCACCTCAGCAGCAGCAGGGGTGGGGCATGGCGAGCTGGGCTCTGCCCGCACACAGGAAGGGGTTTGGTTGTCTGTTTGTGCCGAGTGTTCAGACTCAGGCCTGCTTGGGTTCCTGCCCCCATAGAGCCTGTGACCCTGCTCTCCAAGCAAACATGCCCACGCTCACATCCTGGGCAGATCCCTTCCAAGGCCTTGGCCTCTCTCAGGGGTAGCCTGCAGCGTGGGCCTGGGTTCCCAGGTCCTGTGAAAAATGCCTCTGCTGGAGCACGCGTGTGGGTCTGTGGCCCAGCCAGTCCGGGGGCACTTGCCCCTCACCCTTGCACCGTGGGTCCCTTGGCCCTGGGAAGGCCCAGGGCCAGAGGGAAAGGCTTCGGCAGGAGGGCGGGGACACCCCTGCCCCACTCACTGCTCCCTGGGCTTTAATGCTGCCTGCATCCTCCAGCTGGTTCTCAGGGCCCTGCCTAGTCCCTGAGCTGGGCCTAGGACAGCTCTGACCCTCAGGACTCAGCCTCCCTACCAGGCCATTGGCCTGAGCTCTCACACCCTCTTGGGGTACAGTTGGGCCTGGCCACGATCACCCAAGCCTTTACTTCCTTGAGAGAACAACACGAGACCACCATGTAAGCAAGGCTGCCTGCTCTGGTTGGCAGTGCCCTCAGATGCTTCACTCTGCAACTGAAGTGTAAGGCTGGCAAGGGTGGAAAAGGAGTCTCTACAAACAGCCTGTCACCCTCACCAGGTCCCCAGCCTAGAGCCCGACACAGTAGGCATTTAAACTGGCCACAAACAGTCCCCAAATACCCTTATCAGTCCTGATAGCCACACAGCCTCCTGTCTACCAAAACCTGATCTCACAAAAACAGAGGTGCTGATTAGAACCTTCCTGAAACTCTATAAGGAAACAGTCCTCCAAAGCACTAGAGGGATATTCTGGTGAACTTTTCTTGCCCCCCTCTTATCTTTGAAAAATTGCAAGAAGTGTATTTTGAGTTTTACAAATTAGCACAGCATCTTTGAAAAGAGATCTACTACTGTCTTTTAAAGGCAATGAAAATATCCACCCCTTTTTACCCAGAAATCCCATTTCTGAGAATGTAGCTTAAGGAAATAGTTAAAAGGTAGAAAAAAGAAATAATGATTAAAATTAACCACTACTGGTTTGACTAAATCATCTAGGCTCACTCTGAAAATAGCCTCGTGTCTGTCCAATACCGGAAGGAAGGCCATATTCGAGCACGTCTGTCAACTCAATGGTGCCTTGTATGGCTGTTAAAAATTAAGTATGTTTCACAAGGACAAACATAGAAGTGACAAAGGAACACGAAATAGTAAGTGCACCAACCAACCCGGGCCTGCACGTGACCCAGAAGGAGGTGCATGTGGGGATGACGGGGCTGTGGGGGAAACCTCCTTTCCTCTTCCTTCCTTTCTTCTTTCCTTTCACCCTCTCTTGCTTCCTTTAACTGAGGTCATGGGGTTTACTCTTCAAGACCCAGGGACAAGAGCCCTCAGGAGAGAGGAGGACGTGCCCTCACACTGCTTCCCAGCTTTCCTTTTGAATCCAAATCTTTGTTCTTCCTCTCAGCCTCTGTGGAACACAAATAGCAACAAGATAGCATCATTATCACCATTGTCATTGTCATCAAAAGGACAGTAACATTAAACAGCCTCCCTAACAAATCCCAGTTTTCCCTGAAGGCCCTTCTCTGAGACTCCAGCTCCATAAAGATCTTCCTTGGGAGGCGCCAGGAGGCCTTCCCTTCATAGCCGCGTCCTGGAGCCCTAATGCCCTAAGGACACATCACACACAAGCATTCCAGCTGTAGTGGGGAAGAACACTAGGGGGAAAAATAAAATTCTTGACCTGAAGAAGGAGCTGGTGACAGTGCCTGAGGGTAGTTAGTAGACTGGACCTGGGGGTCCCAGGCAGCATCAGAGCCCAGGTATCTTTGGATTCACTGTGGCCTTGGGAGACGACCTGTGTGGGCAAATCCCCAGGAGGAGCAAACTGGGTTAGAACCTGGGCATGAGATTACCCAACATCTGAACCACTGTCTGCTCCCGTATAAAGTAGTGATTGAGACCTAGGCTAGGAAGACTTCTCAAGCAGGAAACAAACAAACAAAAAAATCCACCATATGGGAAAAACTGATCCATTTGACCATGCTGCATTAAGAACCATTATCAGAAGACATCATGAGAGTAAAGACAAGTCACACACAGTATTCGTAGCTACTGTAACCAACAAAGAGTTAGTATTCAAAGTATGAAAGAACTCCAACCTGACATGGAAAATATAAGCAGTCCAATGGAAAAATGAGCAAAAGACACAGGGAGGTGTTTGTAAACAAGGAATCTGAAGTTACAAAGAAAGAAAATGTTGCTTAGTCTTAAATACGCAAGAAAGCCAAGATAAGAATGTGGAGCCATGGGAATCTTCCACGTGTGGGAGTCTGATTTGGCACAATCACTCTGGGAGAGTCCAGCAAGGGATCTGACAGCATCTAATGAAGGGATGTGTACCTGCCCTATGACAGGGCAGATCTACTGTTAGGGGTAAATCGTAAAGGAAACTTGTACATAGGCATCTAGGAGCCAGGGAGTAGTCACAGAACACTGGCGACAGTGCAAATAACCCTCAAAAGTAGACTGCTGCTGCTGCTGCTAAGTCACTTCAGTCGTGTCCAACTCTGTGCGACCCCATAGACGGCAGCCCACCAGGCTCCCCCGTCCCTGGGATTCTCCAGGCAAGAACACTGGAGTGGGTTGCCGTTTCCTTCTCCAATGCATGAAAGTGAAAAGTGAAAGGGAAGTCGCTCAGTCATGTCCAACTCTTAGCGACCCCATGGACTGCAGCCTACCAGGCCCCTCCATCCATGGGATTTTCCAGGCAAGAGTACTGGAGTGGGTTGCCATTGCCTTCTCCCAAAAGTAGACTACTTACTTTTAAAATATGGGCTACTCACTTATTAATCACATAAATCTTAAAAACACCATTTTGAGCAAAAATTGGGAAAGAATCACAGAATTTTGAAAGAATATGTTTGACCCTATTTCTATAAAGTACAAAAATAAAGAAAGCTATCGAATACATTAACTTGAGATGTTCTCATACCAGGATGCTTTTTGCCTGCATGCAATAAAGACAATTTACTGACACTGGGCTGTGGTGAAGGAAAGTGCAGAGTTTATTGCAGGCGCCAAGCAAGCTGTCTAGGCAGCTAGTGCTCAAAAGGCCTAAACTCCCCAGAGGCTTTCAGGGAAAGGTTTCTAAAGACAGGGTGAGGGAGGAGGGTTGTGGGGAGTATGACCAGCTCATGGAAGTTCTTCGGACTGGTTGGTGTTGAGGTAATCGGGAGTCAACACCATTAACCTTCTAGTTCCAAGCCTTCGGGGGCCTAGATGCTTGTGGGCAGCACACAGTTAAATTCTTCCACCTGGAAGAGGTTCAGAATCTACAAAACAGCTCAAAGGACATGGCTCAGAATATTCTCTGTAGCCCTTGAGGAGGAACTAAAGGTTGTTCCAAACTAAAGATTTGGCTTAATGGCTAAACTTATTGTTTTGTCTTGCTTGACTGTTTTCATTTCTTCCTCATTTTCTCACTTCTCGGGCTAAATTTATGCTTTGAATAAAGTTTTTCCACAGATGAAAGTCAGGTGGGGGACATTGTGATGGGGTATTCTGTTCTGGGAAGGCCCCTTAGGGTCCTGTTTAGTTACCCTAACAGCCTAAGACTTCATTTTACTACTGCTATCTATTTAAGACATACCTAAAATGGTGGACTCATTGTACTGTTGTTTGTAATGCAAAAAATTGAAACAGCTCACATCCATCAGTAGGGACTGGTTCAACAGATTGTTTCACAAAGTGTCACTGTGTGAAAAAACACCTAAAGCAGGATCTCTTACGACCTGATCACTGAGATTTACTGCTAAGTGGGAGAAATAAAGCCAAGGTGTAGAAGAGGCTGTGGGCATGCCTTGCTTTTATTTTAAACAAAGAAAACATTGCTGTTTGCTTGTCTTTGCCTACTCTTGCTCACAAAAACCAGGTGACTGTCTGTTCGCATCCAAATTTATACCTGCTGTCCTGGGATGATTTAATCACTCCTTTCCCTGTTGATAAGGCTCTGGTTTGAACAAGAAGTTACCTGAGTCACCCTAACCCTAATTCACTTCTTCTTTGTCCTGAGAACAAATCTAGACTGCATTTCTCTGTCTCTCCTGAGCTTAGGTTTGGCCTGGAGGGTGAGTTCTAGGCAGCGGGATTTAAATGGAAGTTAAGTCATGACTTTCAGGCTTGGCCTGTAAAACTGATATGTGAGGTCCTTTCCTTTCCAGCTAGCTGGTGTCAATGTGATAGGCAACCTCAGATACCCCGGACTAAAGCTAGAGCAGCCCCTGGCAACCTGGATCCCTGAGTGACCGTGTGGAGAGCAGCTGTCCACCCTCCTCTCCCTGCCTCCCTGCCCAGCTCTGGTGAATAAAAAGCGTCCTTGTATTTCAGTCATGAGGCATTTAAGGGTCTATTTATTACAGCAGTCACCCTAAGGCAATTAATTTCTTATTAAAAATAAGTGTACAAATACACATTACAAGCTTCTTTATTTGCAGGATATATTTTACAGGGAAAAGTATTTAAAATAGAGATCATCAACCCACATGGTTACCATGAAGATTCAAAAAATAAGGTATATAAAGGCTTCCTCAGTGACTGAAACAGAGTTGGTGCTCTAAAATGTGTAGCTGCTTCTGCTGCTGCTGCTAAGTCGCTTCAGTCGTGTCCGACTCTGTGCGACCCCATAGACGGCAGCCCACCAGGCTTCCCCGTCCCTGGGATTCTCCAGGCAAGAACACTGGAGTGGGTTGCCATTTCCTTCTCCAGTGCATGAAAGTGAAAAGTGAAAGTGAAGTCACTCAGTTGTGTCCAACTCTTACGACCCCATGGACTGCAGCCTACCAGGCCCCTCCGTCCATGGGATTTTTCAGGCAAGAGTACTGGAGTGGGGTGCCATTGCCTTCTCCAAAAATATGTAGCATCTATTATTTATCTATTTGCATGTGTGTGCTAAGTTGCTTCAGTTTTGTCTGACTGTGCGACCCTATGGACTGTAGCCTGCCGGGCTCCTCTGTCCATCAGATTCTCCAGGCAAGAATACTGGAGTGGATTGCCATGCCCTTCTCCAGGGGATCTGGAAGTAAATTTATCTATTTACTAATTGTTAAATTGAGACCATTGTTAGGGTTGAACTGACTGTCATCACCACAGGTATTGCCTCACCATTTTCTGAACGAAAAGGCCCCACTCTCCTGGTGGCACCTCCAACCGGAACCCAGGCTTACTTAGCTCTACAGAAAATCTTGGTGAACCTCTCAGGGACAGGAGGAAGGGTCAGTGAGGGCCTTCCCGGTCCCTTGGAGCACAGCTGCTCCTCACCTCCGTTCACCTGGACGGCACCCAAGCCCTGGGGGAGGACTCTGGGCAATGAACTGCGGGTTGCTGTTTAGTCACTCAGTCGTGTCCAACTTGTTTGTGGCCCCATGGACTGTAGCCAACTAGGCTCCTCTGTCCATGGGGTTTCCTAGGCAAGAATACTGGAGGGGGTTGCCACTTCCTTCTCCAAGGGATCTTCCTGATCACCAGGGAAACCCAATTAACTCCCTACGCCCTCAATTTTTATCTTCTTTTAAATTCTTAAAGTGTCCTTCTCTCTCCCTCCAATCCTTAAAGTAGCAAGTGTTCTTTATAAGGCATTGGGAAAACATATTAAGGCTGAAGGAAGAACATTATGCCCACAGTCAGACTCACCAGAAATAGCCTCAGGGCTTCCTGGTGAAGTGAAGCACTGAAGGGCAAGGCCCAGCTCAAGGTGTGTGTGTGTGTGTGTGTGTGTGTGTGTGAAGCTATACATACACAAAATTTACCAACTAACCTTCCCAGGTGGCCCTAGTGGTAAAGAACCCACCTGCCAATACAGGTTAGATGTAAGAGACGCCAGTTTAGTCTCTGGGTTGGGAAGATCCCCTGGAGAAGGGAATGGCAATCCACTCCAGTATTCTTGCCTGGAGAATTCTATGGACAGAGGAGCCTGGAGGGCTACAGTCTATGCGGTCACACAGAGTCGGACACAACTGAAGCAACTTAGCACACACACACACAACCATTTTCAAGGACACAATTCAATGGAATGAGTACATTCATGGTCAAAGGCTTTAGCATAGTCAAAGATGTTCAAGCTGGATTTAGAAAAGGCAGAGGAACTAGAGATCAAATTGCCAACATCCATTGGATCATAGACAAAGCAAAAGAATTCCAGAAAAACAATCTACTTCTGCTTCATTGACTACACTAAAGCCTTTGAGTGTGTGGATCACAACAGACTGTGGAAAATTCTGAAACAGATGAGAATACCAGACCACCTTACCTGTCTCTCGAGAAACCTGTATGCAGGTCAAAAGCAACAGTTAGAACCAGACAGGAAACAGCCGACTGGTTCAAAACTGAGAAAGAGTATGTCAAGGTTGTATATTGTCACCCTGCTCATTTAACGTATATGCAGAGTACAGCCTGGAATGCCAGGCTGTATGAGTCACAAGCTGGAATCAAGATTGCCAGGAGAAATATCAATAACCTCAGATATGCAGATTATACCACTTTAATGGCAGAAAGCAAAGAGGAACTAAAGAACTGCTTGATGATGGTGGAAAAAGAAAGTGAAAAAACTGCCTTAAAACTCTGCATTCAAAAAGCTAAGATCATGGCATCTGGTCCCATCACTTCATGGGAAATGATGGGGAAAAAGTGGAAACACTGACAGCCTTTATTTTCTTTGGCTCCAAAATCACTGCGAATGGTGACTGCAGCCAGGAAACTAAAAGATGCTTGTTCCTTGGAAGAAAGTTATGACAAACCTAGACATTCCATATAAAAAGCAGAGATGTCATTTTACCCACAAAGGTCCCTATAGTCAAAGCTATGGTTTTTCCAGTAGTCACATATGGATGTGAGAGTTGGACCATAAACAAGGCTAAGCACCAAAAAATTGATGCTATCAAATTGTGGTGCTGGGGAAGACTCTTTAGAGTCCCTTGGACTGAAAGGAAATCAAGGAAATCAAACCAGTCAATCCCTAAGGAAATCAACCCTGAATATTCATTGGAAGGACTGATGCTGAAGCTGAAGCTCCAATACTTTGGCCACCTGATGCAAAGAGCTGACTCATAGGAAAAGACCCTGATGCTGGGAAAGACTGAAGGCAGGAGGAGAAGAGGGCAACCGAGGATGAGATGGTTGGATTGCATCACCAACACAGTGGACACGAGTTTGAGCAAACTCTGGGAGATGGTGGACAGGAAAGCCTGGTGTGCTGCAGTCCATGGGGTCACAAAGAGTCGGACACGACCTAGTGACTGAGCAACAACAACTGTCTGATATGCTAAGCCCTCAGTAACTGTTAGCTATTATTATCATTATCATCAGCTTCACACCTTTCGAGCATTTCTCACTGGCTGTGAGCAGCAGCTGGACTCTAAAAGTACAGCTGGGGGAAATGCACGTGGTGTGAGCATAAAACAAGCCTTCCAAACAGCACTAGCAAAAACAGTGCAAGGCACATGTGATCCATGGACATAGTAGTGCATAGCACAGAACTTGTTCCACAATAACTGAGTTCAAGAAACACTTCTTTATTTTTCAAACAAAAATCTCTAAACAAACAAAAATGCTGTCTTTGAGCAAGTCATCCCAGAACTCATCCCCACAGTGTAAGCCCAGCACCAGTCACAGCCTCCATGCCAGAGTCTTCAAGGTCCAGCTCTGCCGCACCCCCACCACCCACCCGGCTCCCAGGACTGAACCACAAAGACCAGAGGCTCCCGGGGGAGGCACAGCCCTCTGCAACACCCGGGGGCAGCTTCCCCTTCCTGGGCCGGGGGCGGGAAACCCTCAAAGGAGCTGCAAAAAGAAAAAGCCACGTACTCAATACCCACAATGAGGAGACACAAGGTCGTGTTTTCAGCGATTACTCACCTTTCACACCCTCCCTCTCTAAGTTCCTGCAGACCCTGTGTTCCTCTGGGCTGAGCCTCCACCCCAGGCTGCCCTGTGGTATGGGAGGGCGAGGTGGCCTTGCTGGGTGTTTCTCTCACAAGCCCACACCAGCCACCACAAGAATTACTTTTCCAGTAAAGTCTTACTCTGTTACACAAGACACAGACAGTGAATGTATACCCAGAAGGTCTTAAGGGAGAGGGCAGGCAGGGGGGTTGGAAATCAAAACACTGGGAGAGCTGTGTCCCCACTCCCTGATTGCTGGAGATCCCTAGAGGGAACAGCCCTTCAGGCCACAGGCATAAAAGGCGGAAGAGTGGGTGGGTGAATGCATGGAGGACAGACAGAGGAGCTGGGAAGGAAGCCTCGGGCACTGCCAGAACTTTCTGTTACTGGGGAGAGAAACTGAATGCAGGCCAGCTTAGGCAAAAAGGAATCTATTGGCTTATATACCTGAAGTATCCAATGAGGGGGCACTATCATCAGGCGTGGATGCAGGGACTCTTCCAATGTTATTCTCTCTTCACTTTCCTCACCTTGACTCATCTTACATTTGTGTGTTGACCTCTTCTTTCTGCCCACACATGGACCATGCTATCAAGGAAGAAGCCAGTAGCCCAAGCTTATATCATCTTAGCTGGGCAACCCAGCCAATAAGTGACATTTCTCTAACAGCCACATGGATTGGCTTGGATCCCATGTCCAGCCCTGAGCCAGTCCCTGGTACCACGGTGATGGGAGCATTAGGATGGGCCAAGCCCAGGTCACATGCTATCAATGTCAGGATGGGGAGGAACACTATGACCCACAGTCCTACCAGAACTATTTTGATAGGAGATGGTAGAGAGTGGTTCTTGTGCAGACAAGGAAAAGTCTGCTACAGTTGTCCAAGTTTTTGGAAGGGTATAAACAAAGGCTAGAAGATGGGAACATACAGCTAGAACAAAATACTCTTTCTGGGAAAAACAGAAAATGAGATGAAAGGCGGATCACGGTCCCCTCACAGAGGGTCCTTGACACCCCATGCAGGACTCATCTTCTCAATCCACTTTCAATCCACCTTCTATCAAAACCACCTGCAGATACAAAAAAAAAAAAAACACACACAATTTAAAAACAAGCAAAGAACCTGAATAGACATTCACAGAACATATATGAATGGCCAATTAATACATAAAAAGATGCTCAACATCATTCATTAGAGAAATATAAATCAAAACCACAATGCTTTAATTCCCTCACACCCATTAGGATTGTTGTTTTTCAATTGCTAAGCTGTGTCCAAATCTTTGCAATGCACAGACTGCAGCATGCCAGGCTCCTCTGTTGTCCACTATCTCCCGGAATTTGTCCAAATTTATGTTCGTTGAATCGGTGATGCTATCTATCTCATTCTCTGCCGCCTCCTTTCCCTTTTGCCTTCAACCTTTCCCAATATCAGGGTCTTTTCCAATGAGTCAGCTTTTCACATTAGGTGATCAAAGTGCTGGAACTTCAGCATCAGTCCTTCCAATGAATATTCAGGGTTGATTTCCTTTAGGATGGAGTGGTTTGATTTCCTTGCAGTCCAGGGGACTCGCAAGAGTCTTCTCCAGCACCACAATTTGAAAGCATCAACTCTTCAGCCCTCAGCCTTCTTTATGGTCCAACTCTCACATCTGTACATGACTCCTGGAAAAGCCATAGCTTTGACTAGATGGTCTTTTGTTGGCAAAGGGATATCTCTGCTTTTAAGTACACTGTGTAGGTTTGTCATTGCTTTCCTTCCAAGAGGAAAGCATCTTTAAATTTCATGGCTACAGTCACCCTGTGGCTACTATTTTTTTTAAAAAGAAAGTAACAATTGTTGGTGAGGATATGGAGGACCTGGAACTCTTGTGCTCTGTTGGTAGGAATGTATAATGGCACAGCCACTGTGGAAAATAATATGGCAGTTCCTAAAAAATTAAAAATAGAATTACCAAATGATCCAGCAATTCCCTTTTTGAGTATAAACCCAAATGAACTACAGGCAAGGGCTAGAAGAGATATCTGTACATCCAAGTTCATAGTAGCATGATTCACAATAACCAAAATATACAAGCAATCCAAATGTCCTTTGAAAGATGAATGGATAAACAAAATATGGCCTAAACATATACAGTGGAATATTACCCAGCCTTTAAAAAGAAAAACATTCTGACACATGTTACAGTATGGATGAAACTCAAGGACATTGTTGACTGAAATAAGCCAGAAACAAAAGGACAGATATGATTGCCCTTATATGACACACCTGTGTGTGTGCTTAGTCATGTCTGACTCTCTGTGACCCCCTAGACTGCAGCCTGCCAGGCTCCTCTGTCCGTGGAATTCTCCAGGCAAGAATACTGGAGTGGTGCTGGGGTCCAGCCTCAACAGGATCCAGGGGATACCCTCAGGATGAACGGCATTGGCGAGAGATAGAGAAGACACGTGAGACCAGCCTTGATAAGGCCAAGTCTGCGAGGGAGAGACAGAGAAACAGAGAGAGAGAGAGAGAATGACCAGACGGGGGTGCAGAGTCTGGCAGAGTCTGGCAATGCTTTATTTTTTACCATGGCTTTTATACCCTAAATTAGTACATTTCTAAGGGGAAGATAGTTTAACATTATGTCAGCTTGTCCTTCACGAAACCAGGGTGTTTTCTGCATACTTATTTGTTTATGAGGGTCTTGTACATTATCTTCTGGCCTTGGGGCCTATTAATATTTTATGCAAGTCAGGTGAATGTAAACCTATTTTCTGTTTCTCTGGTGACCTTAACTGAAAGGTCTCATAGGGCAACAGTACAGAGTAGAAGTATAACCTTGTTAACACAAAAATTAATCCTTTTGCAGAAGTTGTCAGTTGTGTTTATCTAAGAAGTTTACCCCACACTGACTCTGCGACTTTGGTGAGGCAGCTTCTGCCTAGCACTCCTGGCTGACAATTAACAACCATCTCATTGTTACCACACTAGGGTTAAGTTCTTATTTCTCTAGATCTTTAACTATATTAACAATGGTTTCTATAACACAACCTTAGCACATTAAAAGCAAAAACACAGCAAGCAAAACACAGCAAGCAAACGTCAACCCAATAACCACCTTCAGAATAATTTTTCTTATGTTTTCTAATAGGACTCTTTTACCCCTTAAAAAGGCTCTATGTCTATTAAGGCTTTTATATAATCAGGTTCTTTATGCTATTTTATGATTAGGATATTATAAGCAATCATGCATATTAGTTCCAAGGGCATAAATGCATTTGGCTAACAAACTACCAGCAAAGGAGTTTAAATTAAAACACTCCTTTCACCCTGAATAATCTCATAAAATACCACCACCTGGGAAACTTATTGATTAAAGTTCTAAATTGATTCTTTTCTGGGAAGAGATCAGGGAAGGCCTTCCTGCCTGTGTCAGAGAAATTAGGGAGTAGTCCATTGAGGCAGGCATCAGAAAGACAGATATCATCTTTAAGGTGAGCGCCTGGGGGGCAGCTTTTCGAAATCCCTGAAAACCTGATCTGCCTTGCCTGTCAGGCTTTCTCCTCGTGACCTTGTCATGGGTGGGATCTCGTGAGCTGACCTTTTCGAAACCCCTGAAAACCTGATCCGCCTTGCCCGCCAGGTTTTCTCCCTCATGGCCTTGTTAGGGGTAGGGTCTCGTGTGTTGGCTCCTGGCAGAGTGGTATGGTATTCCCTTCTCCAGGGGATCTTCCCAATTCAGGGATCAAACTTGTGTCTTCACGTCACCTGCAGTCGTGACTTAACTTAACTACCTGGGAAGCCCATATGACATACCTAGAGCCGTCAAATTCATAGAGACAGGAAGTATAATGTTGTTTTCCAGGGAAAGGGGGATGGGGAATTAGTGTTTGATGGGTGCAGAGTTTGCGTTCGAGAAGACGAAGAGCTCTGGATGAATGGTGGTGATGACTGCACGACAGTGTGAGTGTGCCTCTCTGTGCTGGCTCAGACTCCTGTAACAAGATGCCACACACTTGGTGGCTTGAGCAACAGGCATTTATTTCCTCACAGTTCTGGAGGCTAGAAGCTCAAGCTCATGGTGTCAGACTGGGAAGATCCTAACGAGGACCCTGCTCCTTGCTGTGCACTTATATGTCCTTTTCTCCGAGCAAGTGCATGGAGAGACAGAGGGATCTCTCTTCCTCTCGTTAAAGGGCACAGATTCCGTCACTAGATCCCCGCCCTCATGATCTCACCTCAACTTGATCACCTCCCAAAGACCCCGCCACTGAATACCATCAAAATAGAGACTGTGGCTTCAACACGTGGGCTTGCGTGGGGGGCACATTAAGTCCATAATAGCACATAGTGCCATTGAACTGTATACTTAAAAATGGTTAAAATCATAAATTTTATGATATATGTATTTTATAACAATAATTTTTCTTTAATTATACAAGTAAAAAAAATCACCTGTGTGGTGAGTTAAAGACTCTGGTCCTTGGGCACCACCATGGGTGATCTGATTGCTGGGGCTCTGGTGGGACTCAGGAGGCACTGACCTTTCAAGGGCTACGGGCATATATGAGGCCCACATCACAGTTTGAGAAGCACCACTCCAGGCACTAGGGAGCCATGAAAGTTTTCAGACCAGGGCTGTGCAGGATGCAAGTGGAAGGTTAGGTGGTGCAGGGAGAAGTTACAAAGCCAACCTGTCCTTGCGGCTAAGAGGGGAAGAGGAGAGGAGGGAGAGGAGCAAAGCCAAGAGGAGACAAGAAGAATAATCCCCAGAACATGGCGAATTACCCCCAAAGTACTGAACAGAAACCACCGACCACAGGGCCATTTCCAGCCTGTCTAGCAGCCCCTCTCAAAGGGGAACTTCCACTCCCTGCAGCTCCCTCTCCCAGAGCTCCTGACTGAGGTGGCTTGTAAGGGGACCATCTGCAGACCCAAAACGAGCATCTTCTTCCACTGGAGGAAACCGGCCAGCATCTGGCCTCTCTGGGGCTTCTTCAGGAACAGATTCCAAGCTTGGGAGCGACCAGCAGGGACACAGGCCTCTGTGCTGTCCCTGCCAACACCCACCGGACAGAAATGAGAAACCCTCACTGGGAGTCCTAAGGCTCAGCTCCAACTCGAAGCTCAGGCCGCCATGTGCATTCATCATTTGAGGGGATGATCCCAGCAGGGAGGCGATCCTGAGGCCAGGCTCACAATGGCCGTTTCCGCTGCCACTGGAGCCGAGAGGCCCTCTGGTTTGGAGATCCTGGGGAGGGGGGCTGTGTTCTGCTCTGTGACAGGGTCTCAGCCAGGTGAGATCACTTCTCATGGGGCCTCTCTCTGTCCTCCCAGCAGCTTCCAAAGTTCAAACTCATCTCTACTCAGAATAGTACAGAGGTGTGTGAGGCTGGAGCCCTCAGCATTTGCTCCTTCCTTCGCCTCCAAGGGGAGAGTCCAGCCAGGTGGCGGTGGAATTTCACCATTGAACAGTTAAATGGGAGGGAGACAAGATAGGGGTCTCTTCTGCTCCACAAAAGAAGAGCTTTTGGTGGTGCAAGGGACAAACGGGTGTTCCGTTAGTTCTTGGATCCTGCTGCTAACAAAGTGATCACTTGGAAGAATATTTTCAGAAGGCCGCCGTCCCTGGCCTTGGTTCTGACCTTTGACCTCAGACGTGCTCCCCTGAGTCACAGCCTCCACAAGGCCTTTCCTAGCATGGCACATCGTCCAAGGTTCTACAATTTATCTGCAGAGAAGCTCGGACTTCCTTCCACCTCACGCCCCCCTCCCCAATTCCACATGTTTTTTGGTGTGTGAAAACTTGAACGATGCTATATGAATAGCGATAAGTCGCTCAGTCGTGTCCAACTCTTTATGACCAAGTGGACTGGAGCCCGTCAGGCTCCTCTGTCCATAGAATTCTCCAGGCAAGAGTACTGGAGTGGGCTGCCATTTCCTCCTCCAGGGTTGAATAGTATCTCCCCTCCAAATTCATTTGATGGAGTCCTAACCCCCAGTACTTCAGACAGTGACCGTATTTGGAAATGAGCCATTGCCAGTATAAGTTAGGATGAGCTCACAGTGGAGTGGAGAGGCCGCTAATCCAGTAGGAGTAATGTCCTTATCAAAGGGGGAATGTGGACACAGACACACACACAGAAGGAAGACCGCATGAAGGCACCAGGGGAAAGCCACCTCCATACCAAGGAGAGAGGCCTGGAACCGATCCTTCCTGCCCAGCCCGCAGAAGGAACCAGCCCTTCCCAAGCCTTGATCTTGCCTCCAGAGTTGTGAGACTATGTATTTCCATCGTTTAAACCACCCAGCTTATAGCATTTTGGTACGGCAACCCTAGCATTAAATACAGAAGGGTATAAACTTTGAAGGGAAAGCTGACTCCCTCAGGTACTTCCTTCTGATCCTCCTCCAGGGTGGCATGCTGAGGCCACAGCACTCCTAATTCCATTCACCAGACTCGTGCACACGTGACTTCTGCGCGTGAGTTAGTTTCGCCACCGAGGGGCATTCTTGTGTGATTTGGAAGGTGGGACTGAGGGAGAGGCCAGCCTCTGGCTGCCCCCCGCGCTGGCAGCGTCTCGAGGTGTTTCATGGGTGTAGGAGGTGTGAACGGCCGTGGGGGCAGCAATGACCTCTGAGGTACGGCCCCGTGGGGGGCCCTCCCACAGACCGCCTCTGGCTCCCCCAGCCTTCCAACAGCACCACAGAAACCTAGTCCCTCCGTTAAACGCCTTTCCTGGAAATGCCTCCAGAGTCTCCCATTTCCCACAGTGGATCCTGACAAATAATTGCATAGACCTTACTTCAGACTTTTCTGCAAAGAATTTTATAACATTATTGATTTCCTAATTAAAGCTGGAAAATTAACATCTCTTCATTAAAACTTTGGAATTACTTATAAGCATACAAGAGAAAAGAATCCCTTTTAACACTTCTGAAGTTTTTCCACTCTTTTCTCTGTGAATATGTTCCCCTCTAAGCTGGGTTCATAATGTGTATATGGGTTTGTAACCAGCTCTTCTATTCTTATTAATATGTAAATAATTCCCCATGTTTTACAGTTGTCATCAGAAAGATGAGTTTTAATCATCTTTAGATATAGATGACATTTTTATGTTTTAACTCACTTATAGGGACTTTTTTTTGTTTTAACTCACTTCTCTTGTGAGATAACTACTAAATATAAAAGAGATCATTAACATTTACAGTTTAAATAATAATTATAAAATGACCACACAGATAGGGAAACAGAACATTTACTCTACCCTTGAAACCCCTACCACTATCCCGACTTTATGATAATACTTTCTCTGCTTTCTTAATGGTAGTTTTACTATTTTTCAAGCGGGCTTCCCAGGCGGTACAGTGGTAAAGAATTCTCCTGCTAATGCAGGAGATGTAGTTCAATCTCTGGATCAGGAAGATCCTCTGGAGAAGGAAATGGCAGCCCACTCTAATGGGCCTGGAAAATTCCATGGACAGAGAAGCCTGACAGGCTACAGTCCATGGGATTGCCAAGAGTCAGACATGACTGAGCATGCAGCACAAAAAACTAGACAACATTGTTTAGTTTGACTGGTTTTTAAATTTTGTGTTAATGAAAACTTACAATGTCTTTCTGCTGGCTTCTCTTTTTAGTTTGTAGATTCATCTATTGTTGCATTTAACAATAATTTGTTATTTTTCATTGCTATATAGTATTCCTTATATGAATATATGCTTACTCTATTTATATATCCATTTATATTGCTTGCAGACCTTTGGGCTGTCTCCAATGTTTCACCATGAACAAAGCTATTATGAACACATTTTTAGATGACTCTTAGTGCACACATGATGCATTTCTGCTAGGTAAACACTTATGAGTGGAATTGCTTCTAAGACAAAGTGTACATCATCAACTTGATTAGATAATCACAAACTTGCTTCACTGTGTCTATGTCAGTGCACACTCCTGTCAACAGTGGATGAGTTCTCATTTCTCCACATCCTCACCAGCACTGGGCTTCCCAGGTAGAGTAGTGGTAAAGAATCCACCGCCAATGTGGGAGGCAAGAGATGCGGGTGTGATCTCTGGATTGGGAACATCCCCTGGAGGAGGAAATGGCAACCCACTCAAGTATTCTTACCTGGAAAATTCCACAGACAGAGGAGCCTAGCGGGCTAGTCCATGGGGTCACAAAGGGTCAGACACAACTGAGTACCCACACATCACCAACACTAAGGACCATCAGATTTTAACATTTTTACTAGTCAAGGCACTGAAAATGCCTAGATGAGTATATCAACTCCATAAACACACAGGTTTGGTCCCAGCCTTCCTATTGACCCTTAATAGACTTACACATGCAAGCAAAAGTGATCATGTGAGAGTATTTCATTGTGGTTGTAATTTTCATGCTCCTGATGACTAATAAAATTGAGTATCCTTTCACATTGATTGGCCATTTGGATTTCCTTCATTGTGGAATTCTCATTGAAATCTTTTGCCTTTTGCCAAGACAGATGAGCCTTTCCTATGGGATGTCTGTCTTGTTCTTATTAGCTTATAGGAATGCTTTATGTATTTTAAATACAAGTCCTTTGTCAGCTGTATCTGTTGCAAATATTTTCTCCTGATCTATGGCTTGTCTTTTGGTTTCCTTTATATATTTTGATGTGCATGTATTTATTACTCTTTGCCTTTTAAGTTAGTACTTTTTGGGTTCTTCTTTAAGAAACTCTTCTTAATCCCAAGATCAAGAAGATATTCTACCATGTTCCTTTCTAAAAGTTGTATTGCCTTGTCTTTCACATTCAGCTCTTTAAGCCATCTATTATTTATTTATTTTTTGATTTATATATTTATTGGTAAAAGGTAACATGCCAGGCCTCCCTGTTCATCACAAACTCCCGGAGTTTACTCAAACTCACATCCATCGAGCCGGTGATGCCATCCAGCCATCTCATCCTCTGTCATCCCCTTCTCCTCCTGTCCCCAATCCCTCCCAGCATCAGGGTCTTTTCCAATGAGTCAACTCTTTGCATGAGGTGGCCAAAGTACTGGAGTTTCAGCTTCAGCATCAGTCCCTCCAATGAACACCCAGGACTGATCTCCTTTAGGATGGACTGGTTGGATCTCCTTGCAGTCCAGGGGACTCTCAAGAGTCTTCTCCAACACCACAGTTCAAAAGCATCAATTCTTCGGTGCCCAGCTTTCTTCACAGTCCAACTCTCACATCCATACATGACCACTGGAAAAACCATAGCCTTGACCAGACGGAACTTTGTTGGCAAAGTAATGTCTCTGCTTTTTAATATGCTATCTAGGATGGACAGGGAGGCCTGGCGTGCTGCGATTGATGGGGTTGCAGAGAGTCGGACATGACTGAGTGGTCTAATTCTCCACAATTGTCCCAGCGCCACTGTTTATTCATTTTTTAATTGGAGTATAACTGCTTCACAACATTGTCCTGGTTTCTGGTGTACAATAATGTGAATCGCTATGTGCGCATATATGCCCTTCTTTTTGAGCCTCCTTCCCAGCACCCCTAACCCATCCCTCTAGGTTATCACAGAGCACCCACCTGAGCTCCCTGCCAGCACCATCACTGAAAAACCAACCCATCCTCTTCCACAGATCTATAATATTTGGTATCCACATATGCACAGATCTGTTTTTGAGCTCTCTACTCTGTCCCATGGGTCTGTTTCTCTGCCCGCCCCAGGGTTTATCTGAGTCCCTTAAAAGAACTGTGTGGCTGAATTACCTTCTGAAAATACATATTTCCACCACCCTACAACTTCCATGTTATCACCTCATTCACCCACCTGGCCTATTTCCTATTTCCGTTTCTTCAGGAATGACTGTTGTAGCAGAACATAGATGATAAATAGCCAAGTTCTTGACTCTTGAATTTCAGAAAGATACAGATAAGTCAGAGCTAGTATTTCACACCCATAATATTAGATAAAGATCCCTTATATGAGGAGAAGGAGAAGCAAGGGACAGAAAGAGCTTGAATCAGGCTTCCTGTCTCTGGACAATCTTTCTTGATGCCTCTCTCTCTCTCTCTTCAGTCGCCAAGTCGTGTCCGACTTTGGTGACCCCATGGACTGTAGCCTGCCAGACTCCTCTGTCCATGGGATTCTCCGGCAAGAACACTGGAGTGGGTTGCTGTTCCCTTCCTTGATGCCTCAGGTTATTGGAAATATAAGAGCAGAAGGAACAGGTGCCCCCAACCTGAGTAGGATTGGAGATATTAGCAAAACCTCAGATTTACCCTGTGCCTGGCCATGTTGGAGACAGGAAGCAGAAGACGCCCAGAAGGTGACAAATGTTCCCTGAATACCTGGGGACACAACTGAGGCTGAGACAGTGCCCCTGTAGAGAGGCTCTGCAGTGGAGCGGGAGGGCGTGAGCGTGGCCTGCATGGCCTGTGGACAGAGTCTGAGAGCTAGCGCACTCGGGCTGACCCTCTCCTCTGCACGCTAAGCTCCAGCCCAAGGCTGAGAAAAGCAGTGAAGCCTGTTTTTAGGGGTGGGGTAAAGTGTTCAGTACTTCATCATTAAGCATAATGTCAACACTCTGGTTATTTTGTAAATAGCCTTTATCGGATTGAAGAAGCTCCCTCTATTCCTAGTTTGCTGACTTGATACCATGGATGAGTGTTGAATTTTATCAAGTACTTTTTCTGCATATATGAGCTGATTATATGATTTTCTACTCTGTTCTATAATTCTAGTCAGTGACCTTTGAATTCTGTAATGGTCATACAGTCCCTGCACAACCATCACATGTTTCTAGACTTGGTTTGCTAATAAACATTTTCTAAAGGATCTCTGTGTCTATGTTGATAAGATATATCGGTCTTTTCCTGTGATATCTTTGTCAGATTTTGTATTGGGGTTTTATGTTGGTCTTAAAAATGAAATTGAGAGGTGTTCCCCCCTCCTCTATTTCATAACAGGATTTCTATGAAATTGGTATCATTTCTTAATTAAATATTGATACAATTAACCAGTGAAGCCATTTGGTCTTGGAGATTTTTTCCTCTGGCCAGATTTTTCTTTACAAATTTAATTTTTTATTTTATATAAAGTTATTCAGATTATATATTTCACCTTGTGTCAATTTTATTAAGTCATATTTTCAAATGTGTCCTTTCATCTTTGTTATTGAATTAATTGACACTAAGTTATCTCTTATTACTCTTTAAATAGCTTCAAGATCTGTAGTGATAACCTTGTTTTCAATGGCATATTTGTAATTTGTGTTTAGTCTTTTTTTTCCCCTTGATCAGTCTTTGTAGAGCTTTGCTAATTTAAAAAAATTTTCAGTACACCATCAAGTTTATCTAGTACATTCTTCATTTCAGATATTGCATTTTTCCGAATATCCAATGAAGTCCATTTTTCTAGTTTTTATTTCTCATTAAGTTTCCCCAGATAGTCACTTCTTGACTATTTTTTGTTAATTAATTAATTTATTTGGTTCCATTGGGTCTTCATCCCTACATGCAGACTCTCTCCGGTGGCGGCGAGCAGGGGCTGCCCTCTGGCTGGGGTGCACATGCCCTTGCATGCGGTGGTTTCTCTGGTCGCAGAGCATGGGCTCTAGGTGCCTGGGCTTCAACCCCTGTGGCACGCAGGCCCTAGAGTGTGCAGGCTTTAGTAGTTGCGTGCACGGGCTTAGTTGCTCCGTAGCACGTGGAAACTTCCCAGGCCAGGGCTTGAACTCGTGTCCTCTGCATTGGCAAGTGGATTCTTATCCTCTGTACCACCAAAGAAGTCCTATGTTATTTTTTTAG